>NC_136972.1:24483360-24495860 GCF_032717465.1 Coenobita brevimanus
GTGTTGGGGTAGGGTGGGTGGGGGAAGGGGAAGGATGATTAAGATGAAGAGGGGAGGGGAGGGGAGGGGAGGGGAGGGGAGGGGGAGAAAGGGAGGGACAGGGACAGCAGGGTGTATGTTAAATGTGATATACTGATTTGAGAGAGAGAGAGAGAGAGAGAGAGAGAGAGAGAGAGAGAGAGAGAGATGTGTGTGTGTGTGTGTGTGTTTTCGTGATCGCGTTCGTTCAGGAAAGAGAGAGAGAGAGAGAGAGAGTCAGCCATAGCTCATATCAACTCAGAAATAGACACACTTTTCCTCACCACCACCGCTCTCTCTCTCTCTCTCTCTCTCTCTTTTCACGTGTCTTTCCGCCCTACTCTCTCCGTCTCATCCTCTTCCTCAGTACCTCCTCAACCCTTCCTTCTTCCGGCATAATCTCTCTTCATCTTCCTTCGTCCTTTCCAACTTCCGTCCGTTTCCGTCCGTTTCTGTTCGTCTTCCGTCCGTTTTTGTTCGTCTTCGTCTCTTTCCAAAATATGTCACGTCTTTTTTCGTATTGTTTCATCTTCCTCAGCTACATAATTAGATTTAAAACTGGACAGGTACACAGGTAAACATAGGCGAGTGTAGGTGGGTTTATAGTGTAGTCAGGAAGCTCCCTAACACCTTTTCTTAAGCGATTTTGTTGGCTTATTAGACCTTACTATCCTATTTTGTTTTATGGAAGTCCTAATATCACCATACTCTGCTTAACGTGCAAAAGGAAAGTTACCAGCCGTATCCGAAAATAAATCGCTAAGGAAGAGGTGTTAGGGCACCTCCTTACACGACGAGAATACGTGCTCATATCTCCACTAATCTCATTAAGGTGAAGACAGGTAATATAATAATAATAATAATAATAATAATAATAATGATAATAATAATAATAATAATAATAATAATAATAATAAGAAGAAGAAGAAGAAGAAGAAGAAGAATGACAATAATAATAATAATAATAATAATAATAAATATAATAATAATTAGATAGGTATATAGGTAGGCAGGCAGGCAGGTAATCGAGTAGAGAAGTCTATGGGTATACTTATAGTGTAGATAGATAGATGGATAGATGGATGAATAGATAGCTAAATAGACAGATTGGCAGACGGAGAAATTGATGGCTAAATAGATAGGTGGATAGATAGATAGATAGATAAAAGTACACTAATAGATAAATTGTAGGTGTAGGCTTATAGTGTAGGGAGATACGGTTCTTTATCGTTCACCGCCCCCTCCCCCCCTTCTCCCCTTCCTTCCTTCTCCCCCTCCCCATTTCTTCCTCTTCCTCCCCCCTCCCCCCTCCCCCCTTCTCATTAACTCGGAACCAAGTATAACATTCTGAGATGACACCTGGGGAGGGGGGAGGGGGAAGGGAGAGGGGAGGGAGAAGGGGAGAAACGGGGAGGGGGTGTTTGTTCTCGTGTTTCCTTGGAGAGAGGGAGGGGGAAGGAGGATATGTGTGTGTGGGGGGGGTTGAATTTTGTGCGTGGTGGTTTGTGTGTGTGTGTGTGTGTGTGTAGGTGGGTGGGTGGGGTTGGATCCGTGTGTGTTGGTGAGTGTTTGGTTACTGTGTGTGTGGGTGAGAGAGAGAGAGAGAGAGAGAGAGAGAGAGAGAGAGAGTCATATGAGACTTACGTATTTTATCTATTTTTAATCTATCCATCTATTTCCTTTATATCTGGAAGTATAGAGTGGCAATTTCGACCAGAGAAGATAGGAACGTAAAGCCCCATCTTCCATGGTGTGGATCGTAAGACCTTTTGAGGTACTACTTGTCCCTTGGAACTTCTCGTAACTCGACCAGCGTTAGTGACTAAGTGGTGGTAAGTGAAGGTGTCCATTTGTCCTTCAGTATATGTCTATCTATCTATCTATCTATTTATCTGTCTATTTCCAGACGCCATAATTCTTGTAGGGGGTGGCCATTTGTCTTATAATTGTGATACGGGGGGGGGGCACTAACCCTCCGTCAACCCACTTCTTGACACGTAGGGAACACGTATGGCTTGGCTATATGGTTACCACCCAGCGTTGTAAATGGTTTCCAGGCTTGCAGGAAACCACAAGGCTTGTCATCCAATGTAAACCCACCCGAAAGGGAAAGAAGAGAGATAAAAAGTGACAGGAAAGAAGAGAAAAATAGGAAGAGAGGAGGGCAGACACAAAAAAAAGAATGACAAAGGTGAAGGGAGAAGTAGGCAGCACTACATCAAGTGAGTGGATGGTGCGATATTGTCAGGCTGAAATAAACTAGAGGTACAGTTAATAGCGACAATAAAATCACTAGCAAGTTGATTTTTACTTCTTTTTTTTTTCATACAGTCCTTTTGGCAAGGAATTTTAACGTGAATATTGAGGTTGTAATATTGGTGACAGATTATGCAACTAACCTCTTACCTCTTGCCTCTTACCTCTTACCTTACCTCTTACCTTACCTCTTTCCTCTTACCTCTTGCCTCTTACCTCTTACCTTACCTCTTACCTGTTACCTTCATAATTAACTTTTACTATTTATTGACCTTAGGGTTTTTATAAATTATTTAAGTATATGTAGGCAAAATAGGGAGAGATGTAGATGGAGGGGGTGTAGATGGAGGGGGTGTAGATGGAGGGGGTGTAGATGGAGGGGTGTAGATGGAGGGGGTATAGATGGAAGGGTGTAGATGGAGGGGGTGTAGATGGAGGGGGTATAGATGGAGGGGTGTAGAGGGAGGGGGTGTAGATGGAGGGGTGTAGATGGAGGGGGTGTAGAGGGAGGGGGTATAAATGGAGGGGTGTAGATGGAGAGGGTGTAGAGGAAGGGGTGTAGATGGAGGGGTGTAGATGGAGGGGGTGTAGA
This sequence comes from Coenobita brevimanus, assembly GCF_032717465.1. Lineage (NCBI taxonomy): Eukaryota > Metazoa > Arthropoda > Malacostraca > Decapoda > Coenobitidae > Coenobita > Coenobita brevimanus. The sequence continues at coordinate 24,486,227 of NC_136972.1, forward strand.
GGGAGGGGGTATAGATGGAGGGGTGTAGATGGAGGGGGTGTAGAGGGAGGGGTGTAGATGGAGGGGGTGTAGATGGAGGGGTGTAGATGGAGGGGGTGTAGATGGAGGGGGTGTAGATGGAGGGGGTATAGATGGAGGGGTGTAGATGGAGGGGGTGTAGAGGGAGGGGGTATAGATGGAGGGGTGTAGATGGAGGGGGTGTAGAGGGAGGGGGTATAGATGGAGGGGTGTAGATGGAGGGGTGTAGAGGGAGGGGGTGTAGAGGGAGGGGGTGTAGAGAGAGGGTGTGTAGATGGAGGGTGTGTAGATGGAGGGTGTGTAGATGTGAGGGTGTGTAGATGGAGGGGTGTAGATGGAGGGGGTATAGATGGAGGGGTGTAGATGGAGGGGGTGTAGATGGAGGGGGTGTAGAGGGAGGGGGTGTAGAGGGAGGGGGTGTAGATGGAGGGGGTGTAGATGGAGGGGGTATAGATGGAGGGAGTGTAGATGGAGGGGGTGTAGAGGGAGGGGGTGTAGAGGGAGGGGGTGTAGATGGAGGGGGTATAGATGGAGGGGTGTAGATGGAGGGGGTGTAGATGGAGGGGGTGTAGAGGGAGGGGGTGTAGAGGGACGGGGTGTAGAGAGAGGGGGTGTAGATGGAGGGGGTGTAGATGTGAGGGTGTGTAGATGGAGGGGTGTAGATGGAGGGGTGTAGAAGGAGGGGTGTAGTTGGAAGATGTGTAGATGGGGGGTGTAGATGGAGGGGTGTAGAAGGAGGGGTGTAGATGGAGGGGTGTAGATGGAGGGGTGTAGATGGAGGGGTGTAAAAGGAGGGGTGTAGAAGGAGGGGTGTAGATGGAGGGGTGTAGAAGGAGGGGTGTAGATGGAAGATGTGTAGATGGGGGGTGTAGATGGAGGGGTGTAGATGGAAGATGTGTAGATGGGGGGTGTAGATTGGGGGTGTAGATGGGGGGTGTAGATGGAGGGGGCATAGATTTTCATACATTATTTTATTTTTAAGTCAATTTAATGATATATATGTATACACCTTCCTAATAAACTCATTTTTTTTTTTTTGGAGTGGAATTATGAATGGGGAAGCTAAGTGACATTGATATTCTGTTAAAAATGGAGCTGGTGATGGCTGTGTGTGTGTGTGTGTGTGTGTGTGTGAGAGAGAGAGAGAGAGAGAGAGAGAGAGAGAGAGTGTGTCAGGTATGTGTTGAGTTATTTGTATGTAGATAGATAGATAGATAGATAGATAGATAGCAGGTAGATTGATGGATAGATAGATAAGTAGATAGGCAGGTAGGTAAATAAATGGATGAATGGATAAATAGATAGATAGGTAGATAGATAGAAAGAAATGCCTGCCCAAGAATGAAGAAGTAGGTAGATAAACAGAAAAGTGGGTAGACAGATAGATAGATAGATAGATGGATAGATAGATAGATAGATAGATAGATGAATAGTAAGATACAGGGAATAATTGGCAATAGACAGGTGTTCCACAGGTGTTCAAATCAGGTGTGGAAAATGTCACCTACCTTTTCATTCTCACAGGTTTATGAGAGAGAGGTGAGAGGGTGAATAGTGGGGAAGAGGAGGGGTAGTAGTAGTAGTAGTTGTAGTAGTAATGGTAGTAGTAGCAGTAGTACAGTAGTACAGTAGTAGTAGTAGAAGTAGTAGTAGTAGTGGTAGTAGTAGTTGAAGTTAGTAGGAAGTGTGGTAGAGTAGGAGGCGGGGTTAGAAAGGGTGAAAGGAGGAAGAGAAGTGAATCATTGCTAATTGGAAGTGTGTGTGTGTGTGTGTGTGTGTGTGTGTGTGTGTGTAAAGGAGTGCATGCTTGAGTATGTATGTGTAAAGTGGAGTGCATGTGTGTGTGTGTGTGTGTGTGTGTGTGTGTGTGTGTGTGTGTGTGTGTGTGTGTGTGTGTGAGTACCTAGACACCGGAGCTCATAAACCCGTCATACAGGGAAGTGAACCACGCCCACACGCCCACACCAGGTGAGGGGTGTGGGCGGGGACGTGGGCGGAGGGGAGGGGGAGGGGAGGGTGTATGTGGGCGGGGCTCACAACTCACCGTCCCCCCCTCTCTCTCTCTCTCTCTCTCTCTCTCTCTCTCTCTCACTAGACCTATATTTAATACGCGTGGATGTTCCCTATATGTCATTACCTAGGTAGGCTTTCTGACAGACGGGGGGGTAGGGGGGTGTCTATAGGCCTACCTGTCTCATTTACCTGTGTGTGTGTGTGTGTGTGTGTGTGTGTGTGTGTGTGTGTGTCGTGATGAGGTGTTTTCATTTTCCCCGTTTGTTTTTAGGCGTGTCTTGGTGTGTTTTGTTTGTGTGTTGTGTTTACCTGTGTCTGTCTGTCCTCCTGCTCCGTTTGTCTGTCTGTCTATATCTGTTTCCATGTTTGTTTGTCCTGTTGTGAAGTGTTTTTTTTTATAGCTTGTTGTTTGTGTTCCGTCTGTGTCTTGTATAATTGATCTGTGTTTTCTGTGTGTCTGTCTGTCTATCTGTCTATCTGTCTGTCTGCCTGTCTTTTTCCTGTTTTGATGTGTTTTCAGTCGTTTAGTTTGTTTATCTTTGCATTGTTTTGGCTGTTCTCTTGTAATGTTTTGCGTTTCAGTTCATGTAATTCACTTTGCTGTTTCATATTTTTCTTCATATTTTTAGCTGTTATTTTGATAGGTATTTTGTTTATATATATATTTTTTTGCCTTTTTTTATTTGTGGTCTATATGTATCACTTATAATGAGGTTTACATTTTATTAAGTTCTTTATTGTTCTTTATTTTACTTCATAAGATCCGCTGAAATGTCGTAAAAATCCCCCCCCTAATACCAATACACCAGTCCTGTATGAGGTAGCCTTATATTCAATGTGGACGGTGGGTGTTAGCGCCGAAGTGGTGACATGTAGAGGTGTGTGGTATGTAAGGGGACTACTGGGCCTTGGGAGCAGGATGTGATGCCTATGCCCAGAGTCGGACCAAAGAAAATATAAAATAAAATGAAATAGCGATTGTAAATTATGTCACTTCTTTTCTTCCGCTCTTCTTCCTCCCTCCCTCCCTCGTCCCCTCTCTCCTCCCCCTGTTCTTTCCCCTCTTCCTTCCTCCCTCCCTCCCTCCCTCCTTCCCTACTTCTCTCCCTCCCTCCCTCTCTCCCCCTCCCCTGTCAGGCCACCCCACACACCTCACAACTCCTACCTGCCGATACTGTACTCAAAATAACTCAGTACCCCTCGAATACTTGCGTGTGCGTGTGTGTGTGTGTGTGTGTGTGTGTGTGTGTGTGTGTGTTAGATACAGTAGATACATAATCTGAGAGAGAGAGAGAGAGAGAGAGAGAAGAGAAGGGGTAGAGGAGGGGAGGAAGGGACAAACTGGGAGAGGGAAGGGAGGAGTAGGGGAAGACGGGGAGAGGGAGAGAGAGTATGGGGAAGGGAGGGAGGGAGAAGGAGAGAGAGCATGGGAAGGGGGGGAGGGGGCGGACCAAGACGTTTACTTGTGAAGGAAATGGATGTCTTAAGTTGACGTGAGGTAATGAACTTATCACTTCCATCATTTCTTCTCCACTTCCTTGCTTCCTCCTCCACTTCCATACTTTTTCCTCCACTTCCTTACTTCCTTATCCACTTCCTTGCTTCCTCACCCACTTCCTTGCTTCCTCATCCACTTCCCTGCTTCCTCATCCACTTCCTTACTTCCTCATCCACTTCCTTACTTCCTCATCCACTACCTTACTTCCTTATCCACTACCTTACTTCCTTATCCACTTCCTTGCTTCCTCACCCACTTCCTTACTTCCTCATCCACTTCCCTGCTTCCTCATCCACTTCCTTACTTCCTCATCCACTTCCTTACTTCCTTATCCACTTCCTTGCTTCCTCACCCACTTCCTTGCTTCCTCATCCACTTCCTTGCTTCCTCATCCACGTCCTTACTTCCTCATCCACTTCCTTACTTCCTTATCCACTTCCTTACTTCCTCATCCACTTCCCTGCTTCCTCATCCACTTCCTTACTTCCTCATCCACTTCCTTACTTCCTCATCCACTACCTTACTTCCTCATCCACTTCCCTGCTTCCTCATCCACTTCCTTACTTCCTCATCCACTTTCCTGCTTCCTCCTCCACTTCCCTGCTTCCTTCTCCACTTCCTTACTTCCTCCTCCACTTCCCTACTTCCTCATCCACTTCCTTTTCCCTCCACTTCCCTACCTTTCCTCCCCTTTGCCCCTACCAACGCCTCCTCCTTCCCCTCCCCTTCCCTTCCCTTCTTCCATTTCCCCTTTCTACCTTTCCCCTTCCCTTTCCCCTTCTCATTCTTGTTCCTCTCTTCCCCTCCCTCTCTCCCTCACTCCTTTCCTTCCCCCTTCCATTTCACCGCCTCTCCCCTCATCTTCCTCGTCCCCCCTCCCCTCTCCCCTCCTTCTCCCTCTTCACCCCTTCCCTCTCCCCATCTCCCCCCTCTCCTACCCTGACTCATTCTCCCCCAAATGGAATCTTTCTTCATCTCTCTCTCTCTCTCTCTCTCTCTCTCTCTCTCTCTCTCTCTCTCTCTCTCTCTTTCTCTCTCTCTCTCTCTCTTTCATACTTTCCATATCCTGTGCTATAATCCTTTCACCTTAACTTGGCCTAGATTTTCGTCCTTTTGCAGCTTATTTCACGTAGCTCAGTGGCAGAGCAAGACAATACCACGGCTCCACATCCTCCCACAGCACTTCTTCGTGACTGGCATCATATTCTAGTATTACCCTTTCAGCTCACCATGCAAGATGGACGGATGGCAATTTTAGGCCAAGTCAGAGTGAATAGAGTATAGAATAAATGTCAGGAAGAGACGAAGCTCCCTAACACCTCTTCCTAAGCGATTTATTTTGCTTATTACACTTGCTATTATCTGAATTATTTATTTCATATTCGCCATATTCTACATAATTTACAGAGCGATATTAGCCAGCCGTATCCAAAAATAAATCGCTAAGGGAAAGGTGTTAGGTAGTTAGCAATGAAATATAAATGTTAACTTTTTTCCCTTTTTATTTAGATTATTTTACCAGTCAGTACAAGCCAATGCACTCTTGGGAACACTGACCCTAACACCTCTTCCTTAGCGATTTATCTTTGAATATAGGTGGGTAATAACCTCTTGTACTTTATAATTATATGCAGAGTATGGAGATAGTGGAAGGATCTCGGTAATACAGTAGAGGACAGTGAAGTTCAGTCAGCAAAATAAATCGTTTAGGAAAAGGTGTTAAGGTGCAGAGAGCAAAGGGGTATAGAGAATATTTTGTGTAGTTTACCCTCAATGTTTTCATGGGTAGGCGGGAGCAGTGTGTGGAAAAGTCTACGGGTTTACCACATACACTTCTACGGGTATAGGATGGGAAGGGGAAGGAAGAGGGAAAGGAGGAAGGAAGGAAAGGGAGGAGGAAGGAAGGAAATGGTGCTGAGAGGCAAGAATAAGGGAGGAAATGAGAGGAAGGGAGGATTGGAGGAAAGAGGGAGGAGAAGAGAGGGAGAGAAAGGAATGGAGGGAGAGGGAAGGAAGAAGGAAGGGGAAGGAGGAAGTAAGGAAGAGAGATGAGGGAAAGAAAGGAAGGGGGTGAGAGGGGAAGAAAGAAGGAAAGGGAGGAGGTAAGGAAACAGAGAGATGGGAAGGCAAAGAGAGGAAGGGAGAGGGAGGGAAAGAAGAGAAGTGGGAGGGGAAGGAAGAGGTTGACAGGGAGGGAGGTGAAGAGGAATGGAGGGAAAAAGAGGTAGGGAAGAAAAGGAAGGTAAAAAGATAGAAGGAAAGAAGGAAGAAAGGAGAAGAAGGAAAAGGAAGGAATGGAGAAGAAAGGAAAGAAAGTGAGGAAGAGAGAGGAAGTAAAAGATAGGATGGAAGGAGAGACAAGGAAGGAAAGGGAGGAGTGAGGATGGAAAGGAAGGGATGTGAAAGGAAGGATGGAAAAGAGGTAGGGAGTGAGAGGGACGGGAGTAGTGAAGGAAAGAAGAAATTGGGGGAGAGAGAGAGAGAGAGAGAGAGAGAGAGAGAGAGAGAGAGAGAGAGAGAGAGAGAGAGAGAGAATAACCCCAACACAATACCGGAAGAACTCAGTAAAACACCGTAAAACACACACACACACACACACACACACACACACACACACACACACACACACACACACACACACACACACACACACACACACACACACACACACACACACACACACACACACACACACACACACACTCACACACACTCACACACACACACACACACACACACACACACACACACACACACACACACACACACACACACACACACACACACACTCACACCAGGACGCCCCACTTCTTCCTTATCTTTCTTATGAACAGTGGCTTTGGTTCCGAGTATATGTAGCAAAAGTCTGTCGGTCTGTCTATCGGTCTATCTATCTGTCTATCTATCTACCTTGGTCTTGAGAATATTACCTTGCTGCGTCGTCGGGCTGAAGGGGTTAAAACTGCACTTTACCTGGAGTGGAAATTTGGATATATATCTTTAGCGTAATATATTTCTTAGCTTATCGCATAGGTGGGACTTCGGGTTGGGTTGATGATGATGATGATGATGATGATGATGATGAGGAGGAGGAGGAGGAGGAGGGGGAGGAAAAAGAAGACGATAATGACTGTAATGATGATGAAGATGAGAAGAGGAGGTTGATGATGATGATGATGATTCTAAAACCATCTTGACAATGCAGTAGTTACGACACGAGTGGGAAATTCTCAGGTTATATCCCTTAACATCACACACAGATAAATAGATAAATAAGATAAATATGCAGATAAAAATGGAAATAATAACATACTCTATCCCACCAAAAAAATGTGTTCTGTCTGTAATATTTGCGTAACAAGGAATGAATCCGCGCAATAAGAAATAAATCCGCGTAACAAGGAATGATCCGCGCAATAAGAAATAAATCCGCGTAACAAGGAACAAATCCGCTTAATAAGAAATAAATCTGTGGCCAGCGATCAACAAGCGGTGGTAAAAAGTCCTCTTCAGCGAGACACTTGAATTACCCGCGGCATAAAATATGTTAGACCAACAATCCAGCTGAAATAATAAAAGTTGGAGCGCCGAGTTTCAAAGAACGAGGCCCGAAAAATCCAAATTACCAAACTCAGTATTTTCAGTTCTTTTCTATAATGATGTGCTTCATTAATAACCGCTTTTTGCCTCAATGGATAGAAGGCCTGTGTTAATCCCGTGTGTAAACCGGGAAAAATAGAATGGGCTTCTCTTTGATATTAAAACATGCCAACATTACTCATAATTTTATGAATCTTTGAGCGAGCGCTGAAAGACACCAGACAAAAGGTGGGTCGCCGTCCACCTTTTATGTCCCACTCCAAACAAGTGAGTGAAAAAGATCGGGATTTTTTGTGGGTAAATTACTGGAATAAAATTTTGTTTTCCCAACGAGAAGGAAAAAAAAACTGTTTGCGGTGCAGATGAAGGTTTAATTACGCAGCGTCGACCAGACCCACACACACGGCCCTCCGAAATTTGAATAAGATATTGTACTACACACTTTTTTGTTTCGAAATTAATGATACCCATCAAAAGAGCGGGAAATAATAAAAAAAAAGGCGCCCGCGGAGAGTTAAAAGGGCGGATCCCATCACAAAAATAGGAAAACAAACAGTGTGGGGAAATTAGGGGACCACAGTCGGGGAGAGATCAACATGGCGGACGAAAAGGGGCGCTGGATGCCAAGATATTTTCGACTGTTTCTTGAATTTCTCCACCTTCGTCCTATCGTCAATCGTCCTGGGATATCCAAAGGCTGCAGAAGGACCCAGTGCAGCTTTCCACCGTGCAGCAGCGCCGGTTGAACAGCGGAACAGAGGGAGAACAGCGGGAGAAGAGAGGAGGGGGGTGGGCACACACACACACACACAGACGAGAGTCAATATTTTTAAGCTTGACAACACACGAGTGAATGAAGCTTTCTGAAACTCCCCGGCCACTTTCCCCCGACGTCTCGCTCACAAAGACAGTCAAGGATTTTCAAATTAATTTCAACTGGATTGTCAACTCGCGATCTTCCTTTAGAGCCTTTGAGGGTTGATTAAATGATGTTGGTGGTGGGCCCTTCTGCGGGTTGGATGGCCCCTCTCACTCTCCCACTCACTCACTCACTCACTTTCACTCACTCGCTCTCTCTCACAGTTGCATTTGCTCGATTATACTTGTGGCTGTGTGTGTGTGTGAGTGCGGATGCTATGTTTGCGTTTGTGTGTGTTTGTATGTGTCTGTATGTGTCTGTGTTTTGTGGAGAAAGCAAAGTTGGAAGCCTGCATGAACCTGTCCGTTCCAGGAGGGTAAAATGGGCAGAATAAGGCCAAAATCACGGTCCGCTCATTTCATACGAGGACACATTGCGTTTAAAATAGTGGAGGTCATAGTCGGAGGGAAAGTAGATCAAGGAATGCAGTTACAGAGTTGACCCTTTGCATGTGGGACAGACAGACTATTGATTGACTGTTTAGGGACTTAGATATACAAGGGATTAGAGTGCGTTGCTACACGGGCACTGCAACCCGCTTTAATGGGAAAGGGAATGTTAGCAGTTTAGAAGTATAGTGACTATTGAAACACTTATAATATTAGGAGACAGATGCAACACTGCGGCGAGGAGAAAGGCTGAAGGGAGTCAGTTAGAGGTAGTGTGCTGAGACGAAAAGCCTTTGATTACACCCTGTTTAGAGATGTTTTATGTTGTGAGCCCCCCCCCCCACATATTACACACACACACACACACACACACACACACACACGAGAGCTGTACTCCACAAAGGGGCCAATAAGGCTCCTACAGAAAGCCAGCAAATACACAGGGTTAAAAGACTTGTGGAGTCGGTTTAGCACATCCAACATCTGGGAAGCGGATTTTGCGAGGGAAGTAACGTGAACAGAAGCTGAACACCACTATTGATGGCTATAGAAGAACAGAGGCCGTCTATAACTGCTGCTATAGAACGACCAGATAGGATACTTGGGATGAAGGCAAGATAGAAGCGTAGAAACTTGAAGTGGATAAATTGAAAGTTAGAGAGAGAGAGAGAGAGAGAGAGAGAGAGAGAGAGAGAGAGAGAGAGAGAGAGAGAGAGAGAGAGAGAGAGAGAGAGAGTGTATGGATTTCTGTGTGAATATCCATGTGCCTCCCTTCCTATCCGAACATTATCACTTCTTTTCAATCCAGGATCAAAATAAAAAAATAAAAAAATCCTCTGAACCCCCCCTCATGTTTGGGGCAACTCTAGCATTCAATTTAAACTAAAAACAGACGATTTTATTTAGATGGGAATGAGTCGGAGGAGCATCGATGTTACGATTAGGTAGGTAGGCAGGCAGGTAGGTATAGGTTAGGTAGGTAGGTAGGTAAGTAGGTAGGCAGGCAGGTAGGTAGGAAGTTAGGTAGGTAGGTAAGTAGGTAGGTATGCAGGTAGGTCAGGTTAGGTAGGTAGGTAGGTATGGACTTAGGTTAGGTTACATAGACTTAAAAATTTTACCCAGGCGTATCCAAAAATAAATCGGTAAGGAAAAGGTGATAGGGAGCTTCCCTAATCGCCATAGCCTCCCTTAACCCAT
>NC_136972.1:24500860-24508360 GCF_032717465.1 Coenobita brevimanus
TAGTAGAGGAGGAGGAGGAGGAGGAGGAAGAGGAGGAGGAGGAGATCGAGAAGAAGATACAGAAAAAAAAGAAATGCGTATGTCCCGGGGTCTTTAAAGCGAGAACTTAATTTTTCTGAGTCACAATCTTCCCTTAGAATACGACCCGCACCAGGCGATGTTACACCCAGGTCCCCAACTGTACTGCGGAGGGAAACAACCTTTGCCTGGGAGTCTGACCGGCCCGGGAATTGATCTTTGGTTGTTCCACTTGTGAGATGGACGTGCTAACCACTACACCACCGACTACTTATGGGGGAAAGTGGTGGCTAAGTGGATGAGGATGTGGACTGGGGACCGCCAAGTGGAAGAGGGAAGTAGATAATGGATAGGTACGTCTGAAGAAACGAAGGAAGGAAAGAAGGAAGGAAGGAAGGAAAGAAGGAAAGAAAGAAGGAAGGAAGGAAAGAAGTGGATGATGAATAAGTGGGTTTGAAGGAAGAAAGGAAGGATGGATGGAAGGAAGGAAGGAAGGTGTAACAAGGAAGGAAGATGGGAGGAAGGTGTCAAGGAAGGAAGGAAAGAAGGAAGGAAGGTGTCAGAAGGAAGGAAGGAAGGAAGTACATGATGGATAGGTTAGTTTGATTGATCACACCTACTCCATCCATCCATCAGGGAACACGCGCCAGTCGCACGTGCTGGGGTAAACAAATGGTGAGAGCACGTGGCAGAGGGCGCATGCAGGGAGGGTAGGGGACAGAGAGAGAGAGAGAGAAAGAGAGAGAGAGAGAGAGAGAGAGAGAGAGAGAGAGAGAGAGAGAGATTTGGAACGAAGTGAAGGCATTGGAAAGGAAGAAAGTGGAAAGCTAAGGGATAGAGAGAGAGAGAGAGAGAGAGAGAGAGAGAGAGGCTGAAGTACCAAAAAAATAGGTCAGATTTTTTTTTTGTATTTTTTTCTCTAAAACATGAGGGTGGAGACAAAGATTAATTGTAAGAAAAAAATATGGAGAACAGGCGGCTGATGCTCTCTCTCTCTCTCTCTCTCTCTCTCTCTCTCTCTCTCTCCAACTTTCCTTTTTTCCCTTTTATTTGACTAAGAAATAAATCTTAAGTTAATCATAGACTTGGTTTGTAGAGAGAGAGAGAGAGAGAGAGAGAGAGAGATGGGGGGTGCCTCCTTAGAAGTAACAATAGCGGTGCCGCACAAGAAAACACTCACTTAAATAAACAAACAAAAAAGCCTTTAAAAACAACTACAAACAAACTGATGCCAACTTGGTAAAACACACACACACACACACACACACACACGTACGTCAGTGATTCCATTAACACCGAGGAAGACTGTGAATGTGTGTGTGTGTGTGTGTGTGTGTGTGTGTGTGTGTAGATGGAACTTCACAGGATGGTCAGAATTGGGTCACAGATGGGCCCGTTTCAGTTTCATGTCGATTAAAACTTTCTAAACGCGATATTTTGACCTCTGATTGTTCCCATTGGTTTTACAGTATGCGGAATGCGTCGGGAATTTTCCGTAGAGTTTTCTGGTTTGATGCATAAATTGGTGGGTGTGAGCACAGCGAAGCGCGGTCCAAAAAACGGGTGTCAATCGTTGGCTTGTCTATGTATGTATGTATCTATCTATCTAATATCTATCTTTCTATCCATCTATGTGTCTATGTATCTATAAATACTCGTATCTCTACCCCTGTCTATCTATTTGTCTGTCTATCTATCTATCTATCTATCTATCTATCTGTCTTGTGGGGTGAGAGGGGAGAAGTGTGAGATGTGATGCTTGAGGGGTGAGGGGTGAGGAGAGGTCAGGGGGACATTCCTCACCCCTCACCCCCCCACACCCATCTATCTCACCCCTGACAGGCGACTTCTGGGGGGTACACACCTGCTTTGGGGTGAGAGAGGGAGAGAGAGAGAGAGAGAGAGAGAGATGTGGAGTGTGGAGAGTTTAGGAACGAGTAGGGGAGGGATGAGGTGTGGAGTGGGGTGGGGAGGAATTTGGAACTTGGGGTAAGGTAGGGAGATAATAGGTAGGGGTGTGAGGATGGGGAGAGGGGAGGGGTGGGTTAGGGAGGGAGAAGGGTGGGGCGAATAGGGGTGGGGAGGGACGAGAGGGTAGGGAGGGGGAAGGGGGGGAGGTGATGAGGAAGGAGAGGAGAGGTGTGAAATGTGTACGTGGATGTGGGAGAGGGAAATGACGTGAGGCGGGGAGAGGGGGGGGGAAAGTGGGGTGATGGGGAGAGGGGAGAGGAGGAAGTGGGGTGACAGATAAGCTTGGCGAGGTAATGGGAAGCAGGAAGTACGGTACATTAGCACAGAGTTCCATACGTCTTGAAACAAAGTGATTGGAATAGCAAAATGTACAGTATATGTAAGAATGACAGGATGTGTAGGTGGCCAGCCTGTCTACTACCGACCATACTGTATCTATCTATCTATCTATCTCTCCATCTCTCCATCTGTCTATCTATCTATCTATCTCTCCATCTCTCCATCTGTCTATCTATCTATCTATCTATGTAAATCTTTGTTGTTTTTTTAGCTTCGTCTTTCTTCCCTGTTGATTTGTGTAGTAGTGTCTGCCTCGATTATTATATTTTCCTTGTCTGTCTATCTGTTTATCTATCTGCCTCGTGTAACCTTCCTCTCCCTCCACCTCCACTCAACTTTCTCTCCTCTCCTTCACATTTTCTCTCCCTCGCCCCCTCCTCTATCCCTCCTTTTCTCTCCCCCTTCCGCTGCACCTCCCCACCCCCACTCCAACCATTCGTCACAGCCTGCCCCCCACGCCCCCCACGCCCCCCTCGCCAATTATAAGCGCCCCGTGACAGCGTGTTATCTACCTGTCGATAATTACCCTCATTAACACACCTGGCGACAACACACCTGGATGGGTAGATAGAGAGATAGATAAATGGAGATAGATCGGTGGGGGTGGGAGAATGGGGGGTAGAGGGGAGATTTATGTGGGTGGGGAGTGGAGGAATGTGTGTGTTAGAGAGAGAGAGAGAGAGAGAAGAGGTTGAAAAGGAAAGGGATGTTGAAGGAAGGAGAGGAGTGAGGATGGAAGGAAGGGGAATTGGAAGAGAGGGGTGAGGGAGGGAGAAGGTGAAGGAGAGGAAGGAAAGAAGGAAGGAAGGAAGGAAGGAAGGGAACAGAGACATACAAATACACACGTACTACATCACACGAAGAAAGTACATGTAATTCACTTTGTACATACCATCTAGAGAGTACATATTGACACGCATTACCTCACTCCTCTGTACACATAGACGTACACATAATATTGATGTACACTGGAACATACATGCCCACGTACATACACACCACACATTCACACATACACAGGACGGAACGCATAGTCACACATGAACACACACACACACACACACACACACACACACACACACACACACACACACACACACACACACACACACACACCAAAGCATTTTCTCCTAATATTCTTTCTTTCCTAAAATTTTCGTAACTATCTTCACTGAGTTACGCATTTCTTTAACCTATTTTCTCTGTTCCCTTCATCTTCACTTCATTTCCACCTCTTCCCCTTTTGCTCATCTTCTCTTGTCATTACCATCATCTGTTTTCTTATCATTTTCTTAGCTCATTTCCTTCATTGTTCATCCATTATCTTGATATCATCTCCCTGTCTCATCTCCACCCCTTAGATTCATTTCCTGTCGCTCATTTCACTCATCTTCAAGTTATCGATTTTTCTGTTGTTTTTCCGTCAGCTTTTCTGTGTGTGTGTGTGTGTGTGTGTGTGTGTGTGTGTGTGTGTGTGTGTGTGTGTGTGTGTGTGTGTGTGTGTGTGTGTGTTGTATTTTTATCCCTTCATTTCTTTCTTCACCTTCCTTTCATCTTCATTTCCACGTTTGATCATTTCCAAAATATTCATTCTGTTTCTCCTTATCTGTATTCCTTTCACTTTCACTCATTTTCAGACAGACTTCATCCATTATATTTTTTAAAACATGTTCTTATCATTTTTTTTTCACTTTCCTTCCCTTCTTCATGTCACCTTCTTCCCTCTGTCATATAGTCATCTTCACCTCATCTTCACACTCAGGTCCTCATGTTCACGCTGGTGTTTGAGGTGATGTGGTAATGCCTGTGTCATGTTCCTTCATTTTCACAGAACTATTAATCTTTGGGAGGGAGGGAAGAATGGAAGGGAGGGAGGGAGGGAGGGAGGCTGAGGAATGAGAGAGAGAGAGAGAGAGAGAGAGAGAGAGAGAGTGGAAGGGAAAGGGAAAGAAAGAGGGAACTGAAAGAGCTAAGTGAAAGGAGGAAGTGAAAGAAAGAATTTAGGAAGGAATGAAATGGGAGAGAGAGAGAGAGAGAGAGAGAGAGAGAGAGAGAGAGAGAGAGAGAGAGAGAGAGAGAGAGAGAGAGAGAAAATCATGATGTAAACAAAAGAACAATAAAGGCTACTTCCCCTCCCCTCCCCTCCTTTCCCCTCCCCTCCCCACTCTTCCCCTCTTTCCCCCTCCCCTCCCCTCCCCTCCCCGGCATAGCTTAAGGGATAACTGAGAGAAATGTGTGCCTTAATCCACTGTTCACTGATAGAGAGAGAGAGAGAGAGAGAGAGAGAGAGAGAGGTGCGTGTAGTACCTGCCCCATTTTCGTACCGATGTAATGTAGTAATTTATATGTGTACTCTCAGGAATGCTTATGATTGTGTACATTTGTCTTGTGGAGTGTGCTAAGAGAGTAGTAGTAGTAGTAGTAGTAGTAACAATAAACACACACACACACACACACACACACACACACACACACACACACACACACACACACACACACACACACACACACACATGAATAATTGAGGACCATGTATGTATGTTAGCAAGAGCACCCCCATTTTCTTTCAGCACAGACTCAGATAAGAAAGAGAGAGAGAGAGAGAGAGAGAGAGAGAGAGAGAGAGAGAGAGAGAGAGAGAGAGAGAGAATGCGAAACTGATTAGATTGTTATTGCATCCATTAAGGCTCTTGGTATCATAGAAAGACTACAGTAATTTGGCCCCTAATGACCCCAGAGCTTAAATTGGGCTTGTTATTGAGCTGTTATTGTTGTGGTAATAATGAGAGTAATTAGAGTTTGATTACCTGGTTGTTAAGTCCATTGGCAGTCTTAATTAATTTTTTGTAAAGGTATGAATTACACCTGTGGATATTCGATGGTGTTTAATCTCTCTCTCTCTCTCTCTCTCTCTCTCTCTCTCTCTCTCTCTTTTATTTGTTGTCTGACGCTTCTTGCCGTGAGGGGTGACTTCAGGAAAAGGATCCCCTATTACTGCCATCCCTACTCATTAACGATCCTTCCTCCCACACCACCACCACCCTCCTTCATAGACCACGGCACCTCATCCTCGGTCTCCCTCTCCTTCCGCCCACCCTATATAACTGGACCTTTTCCGATATTCATATTTTTTCGTTTTTTTTTTTTGGTCGTCTTGTTTTTTTTTTTACCTTGCTTTGGCTCATGTGGTTTCGATTTCTTTGTTTCCTTTGTTTTGATTGCCTTGATTTTTTCTTTGAGTGGTTTCTGATTGTATTGATTGTATTCTTTCATTCGGTTTCTTTTCTTCATCATTGTTTTTCTATAGTATTTTCACCCTGACTTGGCCTAAAATTGCCATCTCTCCACCCGGAACACTTATAGATGAACACTAGAATAATGCTGGTCACGAAGAAGTGCGATGGAATGGATGTAGAGGCACAGTGTTGTCTTTTTCTGCCCTTGAGGTGAGTGAAATAATCTGCCAAAGAACGAAAAAATTAGACAGGTTACGGTGAAAGGAATATAGTTTCTTTTTTTATCGTAGTATCCTCTTCATTTTCACTTCCCTCCTCCACGTTCTCTGTCGTGCATGGAATCATCCCCCTCCCTTTCCCCTCTCCCCTCCCCTCCCCCTCCCTCACTTCCCTCTCCCTCTCCTCCCCCTCATTATGCCCCTTCCCCCTCCCAACTCCCAGTCTCCATTATTCCTGTTCCCCTCTTCTTTCCTCCCCCTCCCCTCCTTTCAGCTGTTCTTTCCTTCCCCCTTCCCCCTTTTCCCCCCTCCCTTTCTTGGCTTCTCAGATACATTTCCCCCCCTCCCTTCCTTCCCCTACCCTTCCTTCATCCTTCCCTAGAGCCATTCCCCTCTCCCCCTCCCCTTATCTCTCCATTCTTTCCCTCATTCTTTAGTTTCCCCTTCCCTCTCCTCTCTCCCTTCCCCTCCCTCCTCCTCTCTCCCTTTCCCTTCCCCCTTCTCTCCCCTTCCCCTCCCCCCTCCTTGACCCTATCTCTGATCAATTTTCCCCTCCCCTTCCCCTTATCTTCCCCTCCTTTCCCCCCCACCATCCTTTGTCTGTCTCTCCCTTCCCCTCTCTTCCCTTATTTCCTTCCTTCTTTCCATCCTTATAGATATTCTCCCTTCCCTAATCCTTCCTTACCCTTCCTTAAAGCTAGTTCTCTCTCTCTCTCTCTCTCTCTCTCTCTCTGTCTTTCCAACCTTTTTTTTAACATCTCCCTCTTCATTCTTTCTTTCCCTTACTCACCCCTTCTTTCCCTTCCCTTCCCTCCCCTCCCCTCCCGTCCTCTCCCCTTCCCTTCCCTTCCCTCCCCTCCCCTCCCCTCCCGTCCTCTCCCCTCCCCTTCCCTTCCCTCCCCTCCCCTCCCCCCTTGCCACTCACAATGCCTTCTGTCTCTCATTTTCTTTGTCGCGTCCACATGGTCAGTGAGGTGTGGTGGTGTGGTGGTGTGGTAGTGTGTGGTAGGGAAGGCCATCCACCCCGCCCCGCTCCACTTGCCGCTCCACTTTCCCGTTCCACCCCGCTCCACACTGGTCGTACCTGCCGTTCCGTTTCGCTCCACCCCTCCCCCCTCTGTTCCACTATTCTTCCTCGTCTCTTCACCTCCACACCTGTTCCACGCGTGTTTAAGTTCCACCCCTCTTCATACACCTTTCCTACCTTTGTTCCATTTATTGTTCCACCCTTATTATTTGCTCACATTTTTTGCAATTCATGTTCCAGTTACTCTGTTCCACCCCTCTTCACACACCCTATATCATTGTTCCACCACGCCTATTCCACCGTCACCCCTATTCCACCTCTGCTCCGTCTGTTCCACTCTTTGCACGCCCTCCATCACTGCTCCACCACGCCCCTTGCATCGTCACCCGTACTCCACCGCTGTTCCATCTGCTCCACTCTATTCCACGTCCCACTTATCGCTGTTCCACGCTTGCTCCACCCTACTCGACGTTTGTTCCACATGTCTGTTCAATATGTGTTCCACTTTTACTCCACTTTCATGCTTCCTTATTTAATCTCACTCCACATCTGTTCCACAAGCTTCTCTCATCCTTCCTCCCTGTTCCACCCCTTCCCCCCCCTCCCCTGTTCCACATCCGTTCCACCGGGCCTAACAGAAACCAGTGAACATGCAGTGACACTCCCAAAGTGTTTTTTTTTTGGGGGGGAC
>NC_136972.1:24513360-24518360 GCF_032717465.1 Coenobita brevimanus
TGTGTGTGTGTGTGTGTGT
The DNA here is from genome assembly GCF_032717465.1 of Coenobita brevimanus. Lineage (NCBI taxonomy): Eukaryota > Metazoa > Arthropoda > Malacostraca > Decapoda > Coenobitidae > Coenobita > Coenobita brevimanus. The sequence goes on from NC_136972.1 coordinate 24,513,380, forward strand.
GTGGGTGGGTGGGTGGGCGGGTGTGTGTGTGTGGGTTCGAACTGACATTCATTCTGACAAAGGACTATTTCTCTTACCACTCGATCACCACCTCTAATAAAAGTAACACTCTAGGTAGATTAAGTAACACAGGTAACACTTCATGTGGGTTTGGTAACATAAGTAACACTGCAGGTAGATTAAGGAACACAGGTAACACTCCAGGTAGATTAGGCAACAAAAGTAACACTCCAGATAGATTAGGTAACAAAAGTAACCCTCCAGGTAGATTAAGTAATACAGGTAACACCCCAGATAGATTAGGTAACAAAAGTAACCCTCCAGGTAGATTAAGTAATACAGGTAACACTGGAGATAGATTAGGTAACAAAAGTAACACTCCAGGTAGATTAAGTAATACAGGTAACACTCCGAGTAGGTCAGGTAAGAGGCCACATCCAGCGTCCAGGTAACACACTGATTAAACTCAGATAAGTTAAACAGGTGTATACTTAATTAACCATTTCTTGCCTACCTTTCCAAATTAACCCCAATGTACTAAGGCACAAGTACACCTAGTTGGTCTCCCGTGCATGTAATATTAAGGGCAGGGCCGCAGTGTACATATGTAGTTGTACAAAAGGGATTCCGTGAGAGTGTACAGCTCTCCATCTCAATTTATGTCATATAGGTGGCGTGTAGTGTGCTCTTGATATCGTGGGTATGGGTGTGTATGTGTTTGGGGTATATTATGCATGTGTTTGAGAGAGAGAGAGAGAGAGAGAGAGAGAGAGAGAGAGAGAGAGAATATGTGTGTGTGTGTTTGTGTGTGTGTGTGTTAATAACTGTGTGCATTATTATATGGTCCCTTCGCACACACACACACATACACACACACACACTAAATATATCTGTGCTGTTTACTTATCTCCTAATTCTACTGACCATCAAAAATTCTTTGACTATCTTACTTCTACGATGGAACACATTCTATCCATTTCTCCTTTCTCTGAAATCTCCATTCTTGGAGATTTCAATGTTCACCACCACCTTTGGCTCTCCTCTCCTTTCACTGATCCACCTGGTGAACAAGCCTACATCTTTTCTATTCTTAATGACCTGGAGCAGCTTGTACAGCACCCTACCCGTATCCCTGACCACCTTGGAGAGAGCTCCAACATACTTGACCTCTTCCTTACAACTAATCCTTCTGCTTACACTGTTAATCTTTTCTCTCCGTTGGGCTCCTCCGATCACAACCTTATCACCTTAACCTGTCCTATCACTCCGGTACGGCCTGTGGACCCTCCAAAGAAACGTTGTCTGTGGCACTTTGGAGCTGGAGATTGGGAGGCCCTCATGCAGTACTTCTTTGATTTTCCCTGGAATGATTATTGCTTCCATGGCCGGGAGCCATCTGGGTGTGCCTTGCGCATTATAGAGGTTATTCTCTTGGGCATGGAAGCATACATTCCTTTCTCATATCCTTTGACTAATGCAAGAAAGCCTTGGTTTAATCACACTTGTTCTAATGCTTTCCGCAACAAGGAGAGGGCCTATAAAAGGTACCGGAGCCAACCCACCCTTGAATCACATCTTTTATATGTTTCTGCCCGGAATCGTGCTAAGTCTGTTCTTCGCTCTGCTAAATATAATTTCATCCGTACTAAGTGCTCTCAGCTCTCTAACTCGAATTCTTCCCTCTCCTTCTGGCACCTTGCCAAAAACCTTTCTAACAACTTTACCTCATCATCCGTCCCTCCTCTTTTCTACTCTGATGGCTCTGTAGCTATTTCTTCTACTGATAAAGCAATCTCTTCGCTCAGACTTTCTCCTCCAATTCCACCTTAGACGATTCTGGTGCTGTTCCTCTATCACTTCCCCCCTCTGACTTCTTCATGGCTGACAATAAAATTTCTTCAGCTGATGTATTTTCTGCTGTCACAGGCCTCAATACTAATAAGGCATATGGGCCTGATGGAGTCCCTCCTGTTGTTCTCAAGAACTGTGCTTCTGTGCTTACACCCTGCCTAGGCAAACTCTTTCACCTTTGTCTGTCAACTTGTACCTTTCCTTCTTGTTGGAAGTTTTCTCTCATTCAGCCAGTCCCAAAGAAAGGTGACCATTCCCAACCCTCTAACTTTTTTTTTTTTTTTTTTTTTTATGAGGAAGAAGGAACCAAAGGCCATGAGCCCGCAGTAACAGTTCCCTCCAAGAGAAAAACAAAATACAATATAGAGCCAAATTCAAGATCCGATCATTTTGAGATGCCTGGACACACTGCGTTTGAAAGACTGGAGATCATAGGCAGCAGGAAATACAGACAGAGGGAGACAGTTCCAGAGCTGACCTGTTGCATAAATGAAAGACTGGGAGTAACGGTTAACTCTTGCATTAGAGAGTTGGACAGAAAAAGGATGAGAGTTTGCTGCCAGACGGGTGCTACGCGCACGTCGTAGAGGTGGAGGAATGCAAGCAGACAGTTCAGAGGAGCAGTGACCATTAAAGTAGCGATAGAAAAGAGATAAAGATGCAACAGTGCGGCGAAGAGACAGAGGTTGAAGGGAGTCAGTAAGAGGAGGAGAGTTAATGAGACGAAAAGCCTTTGACTCCACCCTATTGAGAAGAGCTGTATGTGGGGAGCCACCCCACACATGAGAGTTGTACTCCACACAGGGGCGGATAAAACCCCTGTATCTCAAAAGTTTTCGAGTCTGTTCTTAATAGAAAAATTTTAAAGCATCTTTCCTATCACAACCTTCTTTCTGATCGTCAGTATGGGTTCCGTCAGGGACGCTCCACCGGCGATATTCTCACCTACCTTTCAGACTCCTGGTCATCCTCCTTTCGGGACTTTGGCAAAAGCTTTGCCATTGCTCTTGACATCTCTAAGGCTTTCGATCGAGTCTGGCATAAATCTTTAATTTCCAAACTGCCCTCTTACGGTTTCTATCCTTCTTCTGGTCGTTCTATAGCCACTGTTGTAGACGGCCATCGTTCTTCTCCTAGATCAATTAACAGTGGTGTTCCTCAGGGCTCTGTCCTATCACCAACTCTCTTCCTTTTATTCATCAATGATCTTCTAAGCTGTACATGTAACCCTATTCACTCACACGCTGATGACTCCACCCTTCACCTTTCCATTCGATTCCCGCAACGTCCATCTCAACAGTTACTTCAAGAAACAAGGGATGAGGCTATGGCACACCTAATGTCTGACTTGGCTCATATCTCTAACTGGGGTAAAAATAATCTTGTTGTTTTTAATGCATCAAAGACTCAGTTTTTGCACCTATCAACCCGACAAAATCTTCCACAGGTATACCCACTAATGTTTGATAATATTCAGCTTAATCCTGCATCATCCTTGAACATGCTTGGGGTTTCATTTACTCGAGACTTGTCTTGGAAAGATCATATCACATCTCCTGTAAAATCTGCTTCCAAGAGATTGGGTGTGCTAAGCCGACTCCGTTCCTTCTTTACCCCTGCACAATTGTTGACTCTATACAGGGGTTTTATCCGCCCTTGTGTAGAGTACAACTCTCATGTGTGGGGAGGCTCCCCACATACAGCTCTTCTCAATAGGGTGGAGTCAAAGGCTTTTCACTCTCCTTCTCTTACTGACTCCCTTCAACCTTTGTCTCTTCGCCGCACTGTTGCATCTTTATCTTTCTTCTATCGCTACTTCAATGGTCACTGCTCCTCTGAACTGTCTGCATGCATTCCTCCACCCCAACGACGGGCGCGTAGCACCCGTCTAGCAGCAAACCCTCATCCCTTTTCTGTCCAACTCTCTAATGCAAGAGTTAACCGTTACTCCCAGTCCTTCATTTATGCAACAGGTCAACTCTGGAACTGTCTCCCTCTGTCTGTATTTCCTGCTGCCTATGATCTCCAGTTTTTCAAACGCAGTGTGTCCAGGCATCTGGAAATGATCGGATCTTGAATTTGGCTCTCTCTTATATTTTGTTTTTCTCTTGGAAGGAATAGTTTTGCAGGCTCGTTGCCTTTGGTTCCTTCTTCCTCACATAAAAAAACACACACACACACACACACACACCTCCATGACCTCACCTGACCTCGTCCCACTCCCCAATCACCCCTCAGGACCCCTCTTAACGCCCCCTAAGTGACCACCGCTACGAGGTCACCTGATAGGGGTCGTGTTAGGGGGAACTTGATCATTGATGGTGGTGTTTGTTGGGTATTATTATTGACCTGGCGACCTTATTCGACCTAACCAAAGCTAATCTAACTTTATCTTTTATCTTACTTTACACCTTACCTAACCTTACCTTACCTCACCCTACCTTACCTTTTCTTATCTTACCTTACCTCACCTTGCCTTACCTCACCTCACCTCACCTCATCCTACCTTACCATACCTTATCATGTGCAATCCAGACCAATCCAGTTCATCCCATCTCAGTAGTCGTAAGTGCAATTTCCTCTCATTCCGTTTCTGATTATAAAAAAAAATGTAGGCCTATATATATAATGGTCCTCGATGCCACTGATCTATCTCCACGTCTTTCTCACAGGGCTAAAATTTTCTATCATCTCCTATCTAATAAAAGTCTAATTTGGTCATCGACTTCACGTCCTAGATAGCAACTAGAAATCAATCCAGGTAATGCACTGTCAGGCACCACTCCTGCTAACGAGACTCAACCACCCAATTCATCATCTTTTATAACCAGGACACGGGCTTGTTAATCTCTGGGGTGTGGGGGACGGGGTGTGGGGGACGAGGTGTGGGGGACGTCTATCTTTAATTCTGATTTTCCTGTTTTTCATATATCTTTTTTTAGACGTCTCAAATTTGATGACGCCCCCCTATGCCGATTAAAATTATATGGAGGTAGGATTATTATTATTATTATTATTATTATTATTATTTTAGGACAGTGATATGATGTGTAATAGTGGCAGTTGTAGCCCTATGGTTCATCTTAAATGTGAACCCAGTGGACTGCAGGCTTAAGTTTTACTCCTCCTG
>NC_136972.1:24520860-24540860 GCF_032717465.1 Coenobita brevimanus
GTATACCCCACGTATGATATGTCCCCGTTATACGATATTGGACGGCACATACCCATTACGCATACCCAACATATCACCAGGACATACCCAGAATATCACCACCACATACCCAGAATATCACCACCACATACCCAGCATATCATCCCCACATACCAAGCATATCACCATCACATATCCACCATATCACCATCACATACCCAGCATATCACCATCACATATCCAGCATATCACCACCACATACCCAGCATATCACCACCACATACCCAGCATATCACCACCACATACCCAGCATATCACCACATACCCAGCATATCACCCCCACATACCCACCATATCACCCCCACATACCCACCATATCACCATCATGACCTATTCTTACGTATACCTTGTCTGGGTTCACCAGTTTCTGTTACTCTTTCACTCACATTTCTTCCTTGTCTTCCTCTTCCTTCCCTCCTTCCTCTTTCCCTCTCTCCTCCTTCCTTCTTCCCTCCCCCCATACCTTCATCCCCCCAAACTCTTTCCTTTCCCCTTCCCTTTCCTTTCCTCTCCTCTCCCTTCTACCCTTCCCCAGGAGATCCACCCTTCACCTGTCTCCTTTTCCCCCCTCCCCTCCCCCTTTTCCCCTTCCCCTCCCCTCTTCTTGTCCTTCACTCATCTCCCTCTCCCTGCCCCTTCATCCTTCTCTTATCTCTCCACGCCCTCCCCTCCCCCTCCCCCTCCCTCTCCCCTTCCCATCTTCTTGTCCTTCACTTATCTCCCTCTCCCTCCCCCTTCGTCCTTCTTTCACCTCTTCATGCCCTCCCCTTCCTCACTCTCTCCCCCCCTCCTCCCCCTCCCCACTCCCACGTACACTTGTTTGTTTATTGTTGTCTGAATAATTGATAATCAAAGGACAAAGAGGAAGGAGGGGCAGGGAGGGGAGGGAAGGGGAGGGAAAGGAAAGGAAGGGAGAGGTAGAGTAAGGGAGGGGAGGGAAGTGGAGGGAAGGGAAAGGAAGGGAGAGGCAGAGTAAGGGTAGGGGAAAGGGAAGGAAAGTAGTGGAAGAGTAGGGCAAGGGGTAAGAAAAAGTAGGTGAATGATAGGGTATTGGGCGGAGAAGGGAAGGAAGAAGTAGGGAGATACTAGGGTGCGAGGTGCGAGGAGAGAAGGGAAAGGGAGGATAAGGGAAGAGGAGGAAAGGAAAAAGAAGGGTAGGGGAAGAGGAAGTGTTGAGAAGGAAGAGGAAAATGGTAAGGAGGAAGGAAGGGTGAAGGGGAAGACAGAAGATGATATGGACAAGAGAGGATTGGGAAAGTGAAAGCTAAGGGAAGAAAAGTGAGGTAAGGCAAGGGGAAGAGGGGAAGGAAGGTAAGAGGACAGGTAGGGGAGGAGAACTGGGGAAAATCGATGGGGATGGGGAAGGGAAAGACAGGGAAGGAGAAGGAAAGTAAGAGGAGGGGTAGGGGAAGGAGAGTGGGGTAAACTGATGGGAATGGGGGAAGTGAAAGGCAGGGGTCATGTCACTAATCTACCTGGATTTTATGACAAAGATAACACCTGTAAGAGGTAAATTATCTGGATAATCAGCAAAAATAAACTTAATTCCTTTACTTCGCAAGAAAACTTTACTTAGATTAAAGGTACTTGATCTTTACTTGTTATTTAAATGCGGATTAAAAGGGGATTTAATATTATATCTTAAAGGATTAAGGATTTACGTAAACTTAGACAATATCCTCACATTCGTATCCACTCACATACATACATACACATACATATATACATAGACGCAGGTACACATTTTCTGTTGCTCACGTAACCTCTCACCTGTTACACACACACACACACACACACACACACACACACACACACACACACACATACATATTAATACACCATTTTGCCAGTCCATCCTCTCTCTCGCTCATAATTACAGACAACACACAAGGAACAGCAACATATATGAAAAAAAAAAAAAAATGCTCCTGTGCTTTTTTTCTGGGAGTGTAAAGTTTTCTCGAGACTAGAGGACTGTATTGCTTTCATCCCTACCTCTTTTGTTACCTCTTTCCCCTTTTTTCCCATCTTAACCTCCCCCTCCCCTCTCCCCCTACAACACCTTACCCATTCCTTCCCCCCTGTTGTTCCTCCCTCTCCTTCCTTCTTCCGCCGTTCCTCACCCTCTTCACCTTCTCCCTTCACCCTTCTCCCTCTCTTCCTCGTCTTCCTCGTCCTTCCCTCTCCCTTTCTTCTTCCCTCTTCCACCTCCTCCCGTCTCCCCCTACCTATCCCTCCCTCTTCTTTTCCCCCCATTCCCCTTCCCCTCCCTCGTCACACCTTTCACTCAATCATACCCCTCCTCTCCCTCTTCTCCCTTCTTCCCCCCCTCCTCTCCCCTTTCTCCCTCTCCTCCCCATCTCCCCCTTCCCTCCCCCCTTATCCTCTCCCCTCCCCCTCCAAATTCCCAGTACTACAGTCAGCTTCATTACACTCCCTCACAACATCCTCATAACTTCACTAACAAATCAAGTTTCATTCACGCCACAAAACTCCTAGCTCTTTTAATTCAATTTTATTCCAACTTCCCAAATAGCGAGGTTTATATATACGCTGATCCACTGGCATTGAAGCCGTGGCCCCAGTGAAAGGCTTTATGTAATTTTCTGAATAATTTTTTGGGTAATGGGGGGATTTGGAAGCTTATTTTTATTTACTTATTTCTGTGATGGAGTTTATATATGGGGTTAGGGGAAAGGATGGTACCCACGTATTCTCTGCGTGCCCTAAAAGATGGTCATTAGGATGAAATATTAGCTGGAAAAATCATTTTTGTATTGCGTTAAGGATACAAAGACCTAATATAGCCTAACTTTGTTACTCTGACCTCACCTGACCCCACCTCACATAATCTAATTTATTCTGAACACCCTTCCCTACCCTACCCTGCCCTACACCCTACCCTACCCTACCCTACCCTAGCCTACCTTACCTTACCTTACTCTGCCCTACCCTACCTTACCTTACCTTACCTTACCCTGCCCTACCCTACCCTACCCTACCCTACCCTACCCTACCTTACCCTTCCTTACCTTACCTTGCCTGACGATACTCCGCCGCATTATTTTCAGTTTCGTGCATAATGTACCTGACTTACTGTTTATAATTCAAGAAGTCGATAGAGTGAACAGAGCAAAGAAGAAAGAAATGAAAGATTGTGTGTGTGTGTGTGTGTGTGTGTGTGTGAGAGAGAGAGAGAGAGAGAGAGAGAGAGAGAGAGAGAGAGAGAGATGGAAAGAAGGTGTGGGAAAATAAATGTGGGACAGAAAAAAGAGCAGAAAGAAATGAAAGATTGTGAGAGAGAGAGATGGAAAGAAGGTGTGGGAAAATATGTGGGACAGAAAAAGTGAAGGAACAGAGAGAGAAAGGAAGAGAAACGTAAGGAAAAGTGTTCAGAAGAAAGTACAGAAGAGAGTGCAGCTGAGTAGAAGGGAAAAAAGAGTATAGTAGGCTAGAGAGATGGATAAAGGAGAGAGATGGAGAGATGGAGGGAAAAGAGAGAGATGGAGAGATGGAGGGGAAGTAGAGGGAGATGAAGGGAGAAGAGAGGTGGAGAGATGGAGGGAAAAAAGAGAGATGGAGAGGGGAAGAAAAAGAGAGAGATGGGGGGATGGATTAATAAAAAGATGAATGAGAAAACAGACAACAAAAAGATAAAAGGAATAAATGGATGGTAGGGATGGCAGGCAGAGTGGTTGTAAGGATAGTAGAGTGAATAAAGGAAATATATTAAAAGAAATCAGTTAGAGCCGTGCAGGATAGAGCCGTAGAGCAAAGTAACGAGAGCTTTACCTGGGCAGAAAAAATTACCTGGGAGTCACACTGAATAATCCAGCTTCAGCAAGAGTGTAATCAGATATCAGATCGTTCTCTCTCGCTTTGTTTATTAAGTACACATCACCACCTCATCCATCACAGTCAGAGCAGGTGATTGAGAATGCATGTAGCCTATAATGCAGCCAGCAACACGGCAAGTTGATGAGGTGTATTGATCAACCTGTGTAAGATTGGACAGTGGGGCTATTTTGGATGCAGTTAGCCTCACACACCTGGCTTCTCCAAACACACCTGACTCCTAAAACACCTGCCTTCCCCAAACACACCTGACTCCTAAAACACCTGCCTTCCCCAAACACACCTGACTGCTAAAACACCCGGCTTCCAAACACTTATATCGAAAAATCGCCCATCTTCCAAACAGTTGCATTCTAACACACCTGTTTCCCAACCACACCACCACACCCATTCCCCACCACACCCCTCCCTCACCACACCTGTCACCCGCCACACCGCCACACCTGTCCCTCATCACACCTGTCACCCGCCTCACGACACCTGACCTTTATTAGAGCAAGTGATGATGCAGAGGAAGAAAAGTGAGCGTTGGCAAAGACGAAGGTGCAATGCAGAGGGGTGATTCACTGAAGGATGTTGCATAATAGATAAAGAAAATTGCAGTGTCTTGCCCATTACGTCTCTCATGCCACGATCGGTGTTGTCTTGAATGCAATATTTTCTTGAATAACTCCAGGCACGAAATAGTTTACTGCGTATTATGAATGAGGAACGTAGTAGCAGTAGTAGTAGTAGTAATAGTAGTAGTAGTAATTGTTGTTGTTGTTGTAGTACTTTGGCTGCTACTATTACGAGTACCACTACATCACAATTTTTCACCCATAATGTACAATAAGCACAGGTGTCAAGTCATTCATAAATCGTACAAGCGTCTACATTTGTTTACACACACATTAGCCGTCCCCACAAATGCTTAACCATCCTCTATCGATCTAGGCCAAACCTTGACTTATCGTGGCTCAAGGCAAGAAGCCTGGTACGGGTCTTTACCTTATGGAGGTTTGGGTCTTGACTTATGGCGGTTCAGGGCCTTAACTTATGGTGGTTTAAGACCTAAACTTATGGCGGTTCGGGCCTTAACTTAGGGCGCTTCAAGGCCTTAACTTGTGGTGGTTCAAGGCCTTTACTTATGGTGGCCCAGGACCTTAACTTACGGCGGTTCGGGGCCTTAACTTATGGCGGTTCAGGGCCTTAACTTATGGCGATGGGGGATCCTTATATCGGTTCTGCACCTTAACTTATGGCGGTTCGGGGTCTTCTGGCGGTACATTCTTGGTCCATTATTCGACAAAGGGACAAAGGAAGATGGAGTGCAGGATTCTGGGAAGGGTGTGTAGCTGCGATTAATCTTACAATCGTTCTTTTATTCTTGCTTGTTATGTATTTTGGGGTCAGAAGTTCGAAAGATTTATTTTGTACTCTGTTGATACTTTTATTATTATCTTTATTATTATTATTATTATTATTATTATTATTATTATTATTATTATTATACTTCTACTTCTACTGCAACTACTACTACTACTACTACTACTACTACCACCACTATTTTTTTTACATTTCCAAATTAATAGGTGGATTAGTATAATGTAATATTTTTGGATGAAGTTCTCCACATCCTGACTTCCCGGATGTGGAGTAAAGATCGACATGAATAAAATATCTTAGAAGGAACTGAAGGCAGGTAACAATAGAACTTAACTCCCTTTCTCAATCTTGAAACGTTGGTCTGATTTATAAGTCGTGTGTGTGTGTGTGTGTGTGTGTGTGTGTGTGTGTGTGTGTGTGTGTGTGTGTGTGTGTGTGTGTGAGAGAGAGAGAGAGAGAGAGAGAGAGAGAGAGAGAGAGAGGAGACGAGACGAGAAAAAGAAAGACAATACACCTCATTTAAACCCTCAAGGTGTAAGGAAATATTTAAGGGCAGGTGAACGGCCTACCCCCATGGTGGCACACACACACACACACACACACACACACACACACACACACACAAAAAGACAGGTAAAATCCAGGTAAAGCAGACGTCCAGGTAAACCACTGAAGCTCACCTTGTTCATGTTATGTGAGAGAGAGAATCAATATACATCACACGTGGTCCCGATATGCTAACATGGGCAGGACAGTGGAAGGTGTGTTTGGTTTGTAAATTATTGGTGGGTGAGAGAGAGAGAGAGAGAGAGAGAGAGAGAGAGAGAGAGAAGGAAGGAGAGAAGCAGGTAACAGTGGAAAGAAAATCAGAAAAAGGGTAGACTGATAATTTTATGGAGAGACAGGGAAACTGAGAGAGAGAGAGAGAGAGAGAGAGAGAGAAGAGAGCAGGTAACAAAGGAAATAACAGCAGAAAAAAGTTAGACTGATATTTTCATGAACAGACTGGACTGGTGATAGATAGATAGATAGACAGATAGATAAACGGATTGATAGAGAGGTAGATAGATAGATAGATGGACAGATAGATATGCAGTCTGATACAGTAGGTACATAGTTGCAGATGCACTAACATATAGAGAGGATAATAGTAGCGTGTGTGTGTGTGTGTGTGTGTGTGTGTGTGTGTGTGTGTGTGTGTCAAGGCAGCTTCTGTCCTCAAAACCAGGAATCGATGTGCGTTTCTTTATGTACGCCTTTCAATCGTTCACAGCAATGCCACGGTCAGGTAAACGCACACGTGTACGTTTAGGTAATTTGTTCTATTGTTAGTTTGTTTATCAGATGCTGGACATGGAGTAGGGAGCCCGTTTACGTTGATTAATAATTCACACACACACACACACACACACACACACACACACACACACACACACACACACCACTCCTCCTCCTCCTCCTCCTCCTCCTCCTCCTCCTCCTCCTCCTCCTCCTCGTGTCTTCTTGGGGACATCCACAACATACATAATAAACACTCCCAGCTAGATCGATTAGAGAGAGAGAGAGAGAGAGAGAGAGAGAGAGAGAGAGAGAGAGAGAGAGAGAGAGAGAGAGAGAGAGAGGGAGGGAGAGAGTAAATCGCACACAATCGCCCATCAATCACCATCACGCGATAAATCTTCCTTCACATTGTCACGAAATTTAGAGCAAATAGGGTCAGAGAGAGAGAGAGAGAGAGAGAGAGAGAGAGAGAGAGAGAGACCTTCCACTTTCTTTCTTCACCTTCCATACTTCCTTCCTTCCTCTTCACTTCTCCATTTCCTTTCACCTCCCTCCTTGCTTTTGGCCTTCCTGTCACTCCTCTCACTTTTTGTCTCTCCTTTCCTCCCATCCCTCCCTTTAAATCCCTCCAGTCTCTCCCATCTTCGTCCTTTCCTTTTATCTTTTTCTCATCCTCTTCTCCATCTTTCCTCCACTGCTTTCCATCCTTCCCTGATCTTCCCTCCTCCTCTCCCATCTTTCTCTCATCTCCCTTCTTCCTCCCGTTTCCTAATTTCTCTATCTTCCCCCCCCCTTCCTTCACCTCTCCTCCAACTCCATCTTTCCTCCACCTTCCCTCTCCTCCCTTTTCTCTCCCTTCCTCCCCTACCTTTCCTCCAACTCCTTCATCTTTCCCTCCAACCCCTCCCTTCCTCCGACCCTCATATCACCTCAACATCTTTCATAATCCTGGTCGATTTGTGATTCCTTTGTGCACTACTAAGGTCAAACACACACACACACACACACACACACACACACACACACACACACACACACACACACACACACACACACACACACACACACACACACACACACACACACACACACACACACACACACACACACACACACACACACACACACACACACACACACACACACACACACACACTCAATAACCACAATAGCCTTTCCTGTTTGCTTCCCTTATTGCCTTTGCTTCATCAACTTCCCAGTCTGTGATTTTTCAGCAATATTGGAGCCTTGCAGACTGGATTCCTACTGACACAGGAGTCGTATAAATTGAATTCCTACTTACCCAGGAACGAGGTCAATTGTATTCCTTTACTGAGGTCATGTACGGGGGGGTTGAGGGTGTTCAGTGTTATGCCAGTGCTGTTTGTTCATTGGCAGTGCAAGAGGAGGTGATATGGTGGTGTGAGCATAAACATTGGACTCCTGTACTGTACTGAGAGGACGTGTGTGTGTTGTGTGTGTGTGTGTGTGTGTGCGTGTGTGTGTGTGTGTGTGTGTGTGTGTGTGTGTGTGTGTGTGTGTGGTCGTACTTGTATATTTCATGCACCTCTCTACTTCCACACATACTCCGTTTATGCTTGTGGTCGCTTCTGTGTGTATGTGATATTTTTGGAGTTAGGTGAGCGTGTTGAAGTCACTCTGGTTGATATTTGCACACACACACACACACACACACACACACACACACACACACACACACACACACACACACACACACACACACACACACACACACACACACACACACACACACACACACACACACACCTTCCCTCACCTCCCTTTACGATTTACGAAGGAAGTCATGCACAGTGGGTTCCTATGCTTGGGTCACGCGCTGTTAGGTGAGGCTTGGTTAGGATGCTCTCTCTCTCTCTCTCTCTCTCTCTCACCTCCAGACCCACAGTTCAATGGTGTCTACTTTTCCTTTATTTATGTAGTAGTGAATGTAACAGAGTCAACACCAGCTCACAATGCTCACAATTTCCTGGGCACAATTCTTTACTAATTCAGACTCTCATATATCTTACACTCCCTGTTACATAATGCACGGGGTTATATGTTAGACGGACGTGAAAGAGCGACAGGGACTGGGAGAACATACACAGCACTACACACACAAACACACACACACACACGCACCACACCACACCACACCACACCCCCCTACACCCCCCTACACCCCTTACCCGGAGCACAAGTCAGCCAGGTGTATCTGATCAACACTGAGGTAAACTAAGACAATGATATTCCCCGAAGGTTGAATATTACAGGGATTAATGTCAGGTGTTGTGAGGGCAGGTGTAAATATTCACGACTCACGATGCAGTAATATCTCCAAATTCACTGATATGGCGAATCATGGATATTACTTTATTTTTTCTGCTTTACTGATTTTGATTCGTGAATATTGGAGAGAATATGATTAAGTGTATTGGAGGAATCTGTAATTATTTCTGGAAGATAAATTTGCTGATAATGTGAAGGATGAATATTACAAATGGTTGTTATCCTTCTCCTCCTCCTCCTCCTCCTCCTCCTCCTCCTCCTCCTTCGTCTTCTTCTTCTCCTTCTTCTTCTTCTTCCCATTATCCTTCTTCTTCTTGCTATTGTTATTGTTGTTTTTTTGTTCAGAGTTCCATATTTCTATTCCTGAAATGAAAAAAGAAATCCTACACTGAATGAAAAAGGCCTGTGAAGTAATTATCTGTGTTGTTTTAAGACAAGGTAAAGGCCTAACACACATTTTCTTTACCTTCTGTTTTCTTCCTCTTATCTGCGTACTTGTAGGGTAAACTGAGATAAATTTTTAACAGTGGCGGTGGTAATTTGGAATATTAATGTACAGAAACCTTTTTTTAGGCTAAGAATGGGTATGATAAGAGAGGTTTGGGTGGTCAGGTGTGGTGGGGGACAGGTGTGTTGGTGTGGTGGGGGATAGGTGTGGTGGTGTGGTGGGGGACAGGTGTGGTGGAAGACAGGTTTGGTGGGGGATAGGTGTGGTGGTTATTGGTGGGGGACAAGTGTGGTGATGTGGCTGGGGATGGGTTTGATGGTGTGATAGGGGTTGGTGTGGAGAGAGAGAGAGAGAGAGAGAGAGAGAGAGAGAGAACTGGAAGATAAGTATGATATTGACAAGAAGAAAAAAAAAGCTAACAGTATAGTGTGTATAAGAAGAAATACTGAGCCAAGAATTAGAGCTAGGTTTAAAAGAAAATAAAGAGTGAAATATAGAAAGTAGAGTGAGAAACCATGCTCTATTCTGTCTCACACACTCTCTTTTTTCTTTCAGGTGACGAGAAAAAGAGAGAGAGGGAGGCTATCTTTCGACTCGCCTCATCAAACAAGAGGATATTTATACCTGGGATGAAGAAAGACGGGAATTAAGGAGTCTCACTTACTCCCTCTGTCTCCCACACGCTCCCACACACTCCCTCTGGCTCCCCCACACTCCCACACTCTCCCTCTGGCTCCCACACACTCCCTCTGCCTCGCACACACTCCCTCTGCCTCCCACAAGACTCCCACTCACTCCCACAAGCAACATTCCATCTTCCAAATACATACCCCCACCAATTTTAGCCGTTACGTTCACTCCCACACCATCCCACAAGACTCTCTCTCTCTTTTACCCTCGTCATCATTATCATCACCACATCATTATCATCATTACCACCACACCCCATCACCACACCCCCATCACCACCACCCCTCCACATTACCATCACACTCCATCATCACCATCACACACTTCAACACCACCGATTACCACACACCCTCATCACCGCACCTTGTCACCCCCCCCATCTCTACCACACTCCCCACTTCCCCATCATTACCACACTCCATCATCACCATCGCACCCTTTCACCACCACCACCACCACCACCCCCATCACCGCCATACCTTCCATCTCTACCACACTCCCCTCTTCCCCATCATTACCACACTCCATCATCACCATTGCACCCTTTCACCACACCACCACCACCACCACAACTCACCATCGACCAAAGCCTCATCAATACCATCACCGCCATCACCACTTTGAAGGATATACTCCAACCACATCAGTAGTATCTCTGTTATTGACTACTAGTACTACCACTACCATCGTCATTAGAGGTACCATTCCTACCACACTTGTTACGCTACCACAACACCACATTTACCACAGTACCACATTTGTTACGCCACCACACAGCCATATTTGTTACGCTACTACTACCACATTTACCACACTGCCTCATTTGTTACTCCGCCACACTACCACAGCTACTTAAACTCTACCACAGTTGCTGCCACTAGAACTTCCACTACCACACCGCCACAACCACCATTAGTTCCTACCACATTTACTACCACTACCATAATTATTCCACCACAACCACTAATCCCCACCACAATCTCCACCACTTCATCTTCCCCTACCACACCACCACAACCAGCATTACAAGGTACCAGAATCACCCCTTAGCTCCCAAAGACTCCCAGACCCTCCCACTAACCTCCTACATATACTCCCCAGTTCCCACTCTAACTCTCACAGACTCCCAAACCCTCTCAGTCCCTCCCACAAACTCCCAAACCATCCCACATACTCTCATACTCCCAAACTTCGCTTCAACTCCCAATACACAGATCTCCACACTCCCAAACTTCCTCCCCGGCTCCCATCAGCTCCCTAACCTCCCCAACTCTCCCCATATACAGGTAATTTCAGGTGTCACCCATGGGTATGCTAGGGCCCACCGTCCTAACCCCGCCCTCGCAGTGCCCGTCCCTAGGCATGACAAGTTTGGTGCAGTACATTAGTTTGTCTGTCTGTTGGGGTCACCTGTCCTACGCTGATGATTTGGAGGTGTTTAATGATACACCTGACGTCACAGAGCAAGAATTGGGGCTTCCAGGTGAGTACAGGTTGATAGATAGATAGATAGATAGATAGATGGATGAATAGATAGATGGATAGATGGATAGATAGAATGACGTACTTGGATTATATAGCTAAATTCTTTGACCTTTGACATGATAAATTCTTGACCTCTGACACCATAAATTCCTTGACCTCTGACACCATAAATTCCTTGACCTTTGACATCATAAATTCCTTGACCTGACACCATAAATTCTTGACCTCTGACACCATAAATTCTTGACCTCTGACACCATTAAATCTTGACATGACACCATAAATTCCTTGACCTTTGACACCATAAATTCTTGACCTTTGACACCAACACCATAAATTCTTGATATGACACCAGAAATTCCTTGACCTTTGACACCATAAATTCTTGACCTTTGACACCATAAATTCTTGACCTTTGACACCATATTTGTGGTTTAAGGCCCGTATTTTTGTCGATAAAGGAAGTTCCCTAACACCTCTTCCTTGGCGATTTATTTTTTTGAACATGGCTGGTTAATATCCCTTTACATGCCATCTACGCAGCGTATGGCGATATTGGAGGGATTTATGTAACACAGAACAGGACAGTAAGGTGTAATAAACAAAATAAATCGCTTAGGAAAAGGTGTTAGGGAGCTTCCTTAACCATGGACTTTGTAATATTTCATTCTCGTACTTCGCCTCCTGTCTAGAGTGGCGTCATATGCTCAGTTGGCCACACATGCACCTGGGACAGTGTGTGTGTGTGAAGTGGAGGTCTAGCTACAATTCCCAGCGATCATGCGTCACGGTTACCTGGTCGTTTCAGCTTATTTTTGACACTTTCGTTCCTTCATGTCAGTGCCACCAACAAACACGTGATTATGTCAGGGTTGTCAAGTGTGCGAAATGCTAGACTTCTGCTACTCGTGGATGGTGTACCAGGTGTATATGATGCCAGCTGTATATTTATGCTGTACCAGGTGTATATGATGCCAGCTGTATATTTATGCCGTACCAGGTGTATGTGGTGCCAACTGTACATCGTATTTACCATTATCAGGGAAATATGTTTAGTTTATTGAGAGATTTTTAGAGATCAAGAAGGTGAGTGGATGGTCTCTCTCTCTCTTAATATTTTCATCTTTTTATAGCCATCTTCCCCCCCCCCTCAATCTCTCCCCTTCCTTCTCTCCTCCTTTGCTCATCTGTTTGTCTGTCGCCTCTCTCCTCTCTCCCTTCTCCATTATCCTCCCTTCCTCCCTTTCTGTCTACAATCTGTCTCTCCTCTCCCTTCCCCCTGTCTATCTATTACCTGTCTCTCCTCTCCCTTCCCCCTGTCTATCTATTACCTGTCTCTTCTCTCCCTTCCTCCCTATTTATCTATCTGCGGTCTGTCTCTTCGCTCCCTCCCTCCCTCCCTATCTATCTATCATTTACCTCTCCTCTATTCCTCCTCCCTCCCTCCCTCCCTCCCTCCCTCTCTTCCTCCCTCCCTCCCTCCGTTATGACCCAGAATTAATACTTCATAAGACAACCCTGAGATCGATGGAAGACCTGTAGCGAAGAGGATAAGGAGGAGGAGGAGGAGGAAGGGAGGGAGAGAGGGAGAGGGAGGGAGGAAGGAGGGAACAGAAGAGAAAGATGGGGGCAGAGGGAGGGGAGGAAGAAGTATTATCGGGAGAGGAATAGGGAGAGAAGGAAGAAATGTGGGAAGGAGAGGCGAGGCTAGGAGTGGAGAGGAGAGGAGAAGTGAGAGGGTATGGGGGAGGGAGGGAGGGAAAGGAAGGGAGGGGGAGAGAGAGAGGAGAGAGGGAGGCAGATTTGAAACAAGGAACTGGAAGCAAAATAAGTAAAGAGGAGGAGAGAGAAAAGAAATAGGGAGGAAGGACGGAAGGCAGGAGGAAGATGGGAAGGGGAATGGAGATGAAATGAGGGAAGGAAGGGAGAAGGGAGGGGGTAGAGGGACGGAGAGAAGGAGGAGGAAGAAGAGAGTAGGAGGGGGAGGAGGAGAAGGAGGAGAAGAAAGTGATGGAGGCAAGAAAGGAAGGGAATGAAGTAAAATACGTAGAAAAAAAAAACTACTGAGAGGAAAAAGAGGAAGAGGGAGGGTAAAAGGAATGTAGAAGAGAGAGAGAGAGAGAGAGAGAGAGAGAGAGAGAGAGAGAGAGAGAGAGAGAGAGAGAGAGATTCACGTATATTTAACACCTGTAATTAACCCTTTCACTATGAAGACGCTCTTTTAAAGATATCTCACTACACTATATTATCTCATCTTTTTTGTTTTTTATTCTCTCTCTCTCTCTCTCTCTCTCTCTCTCTCACAAGACAATGTTGCACAGCTTAAGGAAGGCCTCGTGCATATAGGCTTAATATTGCAAACCTTAGCAACACAAAGCAACTCAAATGATATACAGATACGTAGGTGCAACATCACATGCAACATGATATATGTACAAAAAAAATCACAGGCAAAAAACATGCGCACACAAAATCAAAATTGTAAGGCATACGCACGCAAGCAACCTCACACACACACACACACACACACACACACACACACACACACACACACACACACACACACACACACACACACACACACACACACACACACACACACACACACACACACACACACACACACACACACACACACACACACACACACACACACACACACACACACACACACACACACACACACACACACACACACACACACACACACACACACACACACACACACACACACACACACACACACACACACACACACACACACACACACACACACACACACACACACACACACAGATTGGATAAAACGCACGGAAACACATTGGCAGCCATGAATACTCTTTCGTGGAAGTGATGTGTCTAAATAATGTAGGTGTGTGGTTGGGTTAGGTACGTTTGAGGCAGGTGTGTGCTGGAGTATACTGGAGGTGTGAGGTGGGGTGTAGGGGGGTGTAGTAGCTGTGTTGGGGTGTGGTAGATATGTGTTGGGGTTGGGGTTGGTGCCTGGTGGGGTGGTGGTGTGTAGAAGGTATGTGATGGGGTGAGGCAGGAGTGTGGTGTGGTGGAGTGAGGGAGGTGTGTGGTGTGGTGGGGTGAGGCAGGTGTGTAGTGTGTTGGGGTGAAGTAGGTGTTTGGTGGGGTGTTGTAATGTCACGAAAGGCAGGTGTGGTGAGGTGTGATGGGATAGGGGAAAAGTGTGCTGGGGTGAGGTAGGTGTGTGATGGGGTGAGGCAGATGTGGTGTACTGAGAATCAAGGTCATGGTTAGATAAGGTATGTGTGGTGAATGAAGGCAGGTGTGTGGTGTGAGGTAAGCAAGATGTGGTGAGGCAAGGTAGGGTAGGTGATAGTGTAAGGGGGAGAAACACACACATACATACACGCACACAAGTACACATGCATATTTCTCAAACAGGACCACATGAATAAAATACACATATAATGGCACTTGCATAACTGAAACACACACACACACACACACACACACACACACACACACACACACACACACACACACACACACACACACACACACACACACACACACACACACACACACACACACACACACACACACACACACACACACACACACACACACACACACACACACACACACACACACACACACACACACACACACACACACACACATGCAGACACGCGCACAAATACACATGCATATTCCCAGACAGTAACACATGAATAAAATGCACGTTTTATGGCACCTGCTTGCATATCTGATCTCTCTCTCTCTCTCTCTCTCTATCTCTCTCTCACACACACACACACACACACACACACACACACACACACACACACACACACACGAAGAAAAGGGATAAGAGCTGGTGAATATTTAACAAGTTTTATGGGAGGATTGACAGCACCAGTATTGACACACACACACACAAACACACACACACACACACACACACACACACACACACACACACACAAATTAATTCAGTAATTTTCCCGGAACACACAGTCATCTCCAAAGTCAAAAGGGAAAATAAAAAATAATAATCATTCTCTCTTAAACTCCTTTTTTTTTTTTTTTTTTTTTTCAATATATAGAGAGCGAGGAATGCAGAAATAAGAACAGGAAAAATATAAAACTACAACGATCAATAGAGAGCCCAGTAAAAATGCACATGTATTTACTCATTTCTAACTCACCCAATTGTCATCTTCACTCATTTCCAACCCACCCAATTGTCATCTTCACTCATTTCCAACCCACCCAATTGTCATCTTCACTCATCTCCAAGTCACCCAATTACCACCTTCACTCATCTCCAGGCTACCCAGTTGTCACCTTCACTCATCTCCAGGCTACCCAATTGTCACCTTCAATCATCTCCAACCCACCCAATTGTCACCTTCACGCATCTCCACGTCACCCAATTGTCACCTTCCCTCATCTCCACGTCACCCAATTGTCACCTTGACTCATCTCTAACCTACCCAGTTGTCACCTTCACTCATCTCTAACCCACCCAATTGTCACATTCACTCACCTCCAAGCCACCCGGTTGTCACCTTCCCTCATCTCCACGTCACCCAGTTATCACCTTCACTCATCTCCACGTCACCCAATTGTCACCTTCCCTCATCTTCAAGCCACACAGTTATCACCATCACTACACATGTTAAAACAGCCCACAAAACACTTCCCTATTTCAATACAAACCTTCGTCTATTTTTGTTTTGTTTTTGTAATTTCAAAACAGAATAGGACCCAAAACTGCACCATGGAACACTGACCTTCCAGTTTTATGTCGTCTGGTTCTTTGGTCTTAATCACAACTCATTTTTTTTTTGTCCCATGGGCTAATTAAGGCGTTATTCGAGTACACTGTCAAGGAAATTATGTCTATCTATCTATCTATATACCTAGGCTGCTTCCCCCAAGGAAAGGGAGGTAGCCGAGACAGGACGACTCACTCTCCATTTACTCATCCATTCAAACACATTCATTCGCATCTTAGCCCCAAAGGGGAGAACGGACAGATCCTCACCGCATCACACCGCACAAGGGTCAACTGCGCAATGCAAGCAGTGACATCCACAGCAGGGCCCGACAGCAGAACTGGTTTACCCCTGCCACATCATAACAGACCCATCCCCTTACCCGCACCTGACCTGACTAGCTGATCAGACCAAATGCGGGAGAATATCCCCTCAGGGCTGCGTCATCACTTATTCATTCACAATTTCTCTCCATTTATTTCTGTCACGCACAGCCACTCTTCCTTGCTCAACAGACATCCCTCTCGCATCCAGCGCTCTCTTCACACTGTCCATCCATCCTATTCGTGGTCTTCCTCTCAGTCTTACACCTCTCACATCAGATCTAGTTATCTTTTTCACCAATCGCTCATTATCCATTCTCTCCATATGCCCAAACCATTGCAACACCCTCTGCTCAACTCTACCAGCCATCTCCCGAACAACTCCAGTTCTCCTTCGCACTTCATCATTTCGCACTCGATCCATACGCGTCACTCCACACATACGGTACTCCTCAGACATCTCATCTCCATTACATTCAAACTTTTCCTCTCTGCTACACCCATATTCCATGTTTCAGCCCCATATAACGCAGTCGGTACCACAACACCCTCATACAGCCTTCTCTTTACATCCATTCTAAGCAAACGACATTTAAACACTTTTTTCATTCCTCCCAGCACCTTTCCTACTTCATTTATTCTAAACTTCACTTCTGCATCTATTCTTCCATCCACAGCAACATGTGACCCTAGATATTTAAAACAATCTACCTCCTCAAGCAACTCACCATTCAAAACTATATTCATCCCCCTACCATCTATCAACCTCGTACACTTCATCACTTTACTCTTATTCTCATTTACTTTCAATTTCCTCCTTTCACACACCCTTCCAAACTCCTCTACCAACTGTCTCAATTTCTCCTCTGAATCGGTCACCAATGCAGTATCATCTGCAAACAGCAGTTGCTTCAGATTCCACTCTCCTCCATCAACATTTACCAGACTCAGACCACCTAAAACTCTTGCATTCACCTCCCTTACAACACCATCCATGTAAATATTAAACAACCAAGGCGACATCACACATCCCTGTCGCAGCCCCACTCTCACGGGAAACCAATCACTCACAGCATTTCCCACTCTTACACACGCTCTACTATTTACATAAAAACTTTTCACCCCTTTTAGTAACCTACCATCAAGTCCATACAATCTTAAAACAGTCCACAAAGCCTCCCTATCAATTCTATCATACGCTTTCTCTAAATCCATAAATGCCCAAAACACATCCTTGCCTTTCGCTAAATACTTTTCACACACTTGTCTCACAGCAAACACCTGATCAACGCATCCCCTCCCTCTCCTAAAGCCACACTGCTCATCACTAATCACTCCCTCTGTACCCTCTCTAACTCTCATAATTAACACTCTACCATACACTTTACCTACAACACTCAACAGACTTATACCCCTAAAGCTAGTACATTCATACTTATCACCCTTGCCTTTATACAACGGGACCACACAAGCACTTGCCCAGTCAATTGGCACCATACCTTTCTCAAAGCACACATTCAATAATCTTACTAACCAGTCAACAATAGTCACTCCACCACCCTTCAGGCATTCCACAGCACACCCATCCATACCTGCAGCTTTCCCTGTTTTCATCTCCTTTACTGCCTTCTCCACTTCCTCCTTCGTGATCAAAGAATCATTCAACTCTCCCAACACATTTATTCCTTGCACCCTTCTATCTGCCACAATCTCAGCCACGTTTTCCTCCTCTACATTTAACAATCTTTCAAAATACTCTGCCCATCTCTTCCTTACTGCATCCATCTCAATTAACATCCTTCCATCCTCTGCTTTTACTCGTTCTTCCTTCCCAGACTCTCCCTTTCGCACCCTTTTCACCTCCTTCCAAAACATTTTCTTATTCTGTTGAAAATTCTCTGTCAGCCGCCTACCCCACCTCTCATCTGCTGCCACTTTAGCATCACGCACAGCCCTTCTCGCTCTATTCCTCTTTTCCTTATACCTTTCATATGACATCTCATCCTTCCTCTGCAGCCACACTTCATATGCATGTCTCTTCTCAGCCACAGCCATACTTACTTCCTCGCACCACCATTCACTTCCTTTTCTTACACCACCACCCACACGTCTCACACCACACACCTCTTCTGCATGCTCCACCACAGCACTCTTAAACAACTGCCATTCCTCCTCCACGCTGCCATTTTCCCGATCTTTCACTGCGTTCCACTCATCTTTCAATTTCTCCTGTACCCCAAGTTTATGGAAGTGCTTGTCCTGTGTGTGTGTGTGTGTGTGTGTGTGTGTGTGTGTGTGTGTGTGTGTGTGTGTGTGTGTGTGTGTGTGTGTAAAACTGTATCGAACACTCTAAAAAAAATATTCACGGCTACACTTCATCGTTAATACGAAAATTGTCACTGATTATAATGAGATTGACCGAGACAGATAATAAAATAAATGACTGTTCAGAAAACCATGCGATATATTTATTTATCTATCTATATAGCCAGACGCCTTAATCCCGTAAGGGGTGGCCACAAACAAATCGACCCCATGTCTCCCTGCCCCCTGCCATTTCGCTGCCCTCCCACAAACTTACACCCTCTTCTCATATACCTCCCCAGTCCATCCCTCCATCTCATCCATGTTGTGACTATTAAATATACCTTTATTAAATGATTACCTTGTATCTAATAAAGGTGTTCAACAAATTCTGAACTAGCAGATATTTAGCACTATTTATGAAGACTGGAATTATGTTTGCTTGTTTCCTGTCTTGAAGGAATTGTGACACTTCTTCGTGATTTGCCAAAAAGTGAAGCTACGGCCTTTTGTATATCCTTTTTCGTTTCCTAGAAATTTTGGGTTACCTTAATTGGCTCAGGTGCGGTTTATGGACAGGTGTATGGATTACGACGCCCACGACTCACCTGCACACGCAAACACCTGCTTGTATTCGTGAGACAATGCTTGCTAAAGATCGGGTGAAATTAGGTGATACATAATTCATTCTCTCACACTTTCTCACTACTCTCTCTCTCTCTCTCTCTCTCTCTCTCTCTCTCTCACACACACACACACACACACACACACACACACACACACACACACACACACACACACACACACACACACACACACACACACACACACACACACACACACACACACACACACACACACACACACACACACACACACACACACACACACACACACACACACACACACACACACACACACACACACACACACACACACACACACACACACACACACACACACACACACACACACACACACACACACACACACACACACACACACACACACACACACACACACACACACACACACACACACACACACACACACACACACACACACACACACACACACACACACACACACACACACACACACACACACACACACACACACACACACACACACACACACACACAC
>NC_136972.1:24545860-24563360 GCF_032717465.1 Coenobita brevimanus
AAAGCCAGTAAAATATGCAATAGTGTACCAAGGTAACTTTGACTTTATTTACTCTACTCGTATATGGTTTTATTTTGATGCGAGATTTGAGGACAAGTATTGATTTGGATGAGTTATTTTATTTATAATTATTTTTATTATTATTATTATTATTATTAATATTATTATTATTATTATTATTATTATTATTGTTATTATTATTATTATTATTATTTTTTTTTTTGCCAGCTTTCTCAGTAACTCCCCATCATCTCCAAAGCACAAACTTACCTACCTCCCGCACTCACCCCAACCCCCCACCTACCCCAACCCCAACCTGTGATATACAAATCTGTGCGTCTTTCTCTCTCTCTCTCTCTCTCTCTCTCTCTCTCTCTCTCTCTCTCTCTCTCTCTCTCTCTCTCTCTCTCTCTCTCTCTCTCTCTCTCTCTCTCTCTCTCATCCTTTTCTCCCCAATTTCCTCCCTTCATCTCCCCTCTCCCTCTTCTCCCCCAGACCGCCGAGATGACCCTAATGCCTGTGACAGTGACGGCCAATAGGCAGGAAATAGTCGACGTCTCCCTCCTCCTGGGCACCACCACCTTCGGGATCCTGGTCAAGAAGCCTGAGTTTACCCCCAAGCCCGACGCCCTCCTTAAGCCCTTCAGTAACGAGGTAAGACGGGATTAGAGAACTTGAAATAATGGTAAGGAAGGATTAGGGAACTTAAAATTAACAACAGCCACCTTTACCTCGTGAATGAGTATAGAAAACTAGAAATAAAGATAAGGAGGAATTAGAGAACTTGAACAGCACCCACTTTTAGCTCGTAAATGAGTATAGAGAACTAGAAATAAAGATTAGAACGAATTAGAGAACTTAAAATTAACAACAGCCACCTTTAACTCGCAGATGAGTATAGAGAGCACATTCTGGGCAACACTGATCAGTTAGCTTTAGTTTATACGTAACCCAGGTGGCCTCCTTAAACCCATCAGTAACGAGGCATGGAATGGAAAATGAGTTCTTGATAATAACAACAGCGAAATACAATGAAAACCCTGTCTTTATTAATGCGTGTTTCAGGGTCGATTATTCCGCTATGTATTCGTTAACCATTGACTCTTGTGACACAGCTTTTGACTTCCAATGTACCCCATATGACACAGAAATTGACTCGTACTCTACCTCCATCTCTACAACTGTTGACTCTTCTTTCACCTTTTCTGTTTTAAGAATACGCTCAATACGGGTGTTGGAGCACTTATATACCTGCCTGACACCTACTAATCTTCCTCATACAGGTGTGGCAATGGATCCTGAGAACACACGTATATCTTCCACTTAGCAAACCTTTCTCGTACAGGTGTGGTGGGGGATCCAGGAAACGATATATACCTGTCTAACACCTGCCAATCCCTTTATTACAGGTGTGGTGGTGGATTCTGGGAGCTACCGCCATAATGGGGCCTCTTATCTACTTTATAATTGTGTTCCGGGTGAGGCTGTGCAAGGGGGACCCCACCCTCACCCGTATCTTTCCCTTCGACCAGTGTGTGTGGTTCGTCTACGGGGCCATGATGAAACAGGGAAGCATCCTGAAGCCCATATCAGGTGTGTGTGTGTGTGTGTGTGTGTGTGTGTGTGTGTGTGTGTGTGTGTGTGTGTGTGTGTGTGTGTGTGTGTGTGTGTGTGTGTGTGTGTGTGTGTGTGTGTGTGTGTGTGTGTGTGTGTGTGTGTGTGTGTGTGTGTGTGTGTGTGTGTGTGTGTGTGTGTGTGTGTGTGTGTGTGTGTGTGTGTGTGTGTGTGTGTGTGTGTGTGTGTGTGTGTGTGTGTGTGTGTGTGTGTGTGTGTGTGTGTGTGTGTGTGTGTGTGTGTGTGTGTGTGTGTGTGTGTGTGTGTGTGTGTGTGTGTGTGTGTGTGTGTGTGTGTGTGTGTGTGTGTGTGTGTGTGTGTGTGTGTGTGTGTGTGTGTGTGTGTGTGTGTGTGTGTGTGTGTGTGTGTGTGTGTGTGTGTGTGTGTGTGTGTGTGTGTGTGTGTGTGTGTGTGTGTGTGTGTGTGTGTGTGTGTGTGTGTGTGTGTGTGTGTGTGTGTGTGTGTGTGAGAGAGAGAGAGAGAGAGAGAGAGAGAGAGAGAGTATTATACTGTCTTCAAGATTCGTGTGTTGTACTGTTTATCAGAGTGATATTTTGTTCACTTCCATTTTTCAGAGTTTCCTTCGTCCTCTTGTTCTCCTGTGCGTTCTAAGTTATTCATTTGTTCTCCAGACTCATCCCGCATCCTGTTCGCGACCTGGTGGCTGTTTATCATGATCGTGACCTCGTTCTACACCGCCAATTTGACCGCCTTCCTGACCTTCAATGGCCTGGAACTGCCAATTAGGAAAGTGGATGACCTCAAACGCGCCCGTGATGTCTCGTGGCTCGCATTTAGAGACGGTGCCCTCATGGATGTCATACAGGTGCGGTATTAGGGGGATAAGGTGTAAGGAGAAAGAGAGAGGATGAAGTAGGAGAAAGGTTGACAGGAGAAATGAGTTAATAGGAGGATAAGATGTGAAGAGAAAGAGAGAGGGTGAAGTATTAGGAGAGAGATTGGAAAAATGGAGTATCAGGAGAGTGGGGTAATGGGAGGATGGTAATTTAAGAGAACTTGTACTAGGAGAACTGGGTATTATAACAGAAGAGAGGGACATTAGCAGAAAGAACGAGAGCTGCCGCACCTAGTTTCACAACACACCTGACCTCACCTGTCTCTTCTCACCTGCCCCACGCAGACCCACCCGAAGCTGCAGGTGTTGAGGGATCTGCAGCAGGAAGGCAGGGGGCGCTTTGTCATCAGCAGGGAGGAGGCCCTTGAGCTGGTCCGCACAGGAGGTAAGTACACAAGCAGGGAAGTAAGCATGTAAGCAGGGAGTTGGTAGGTACACAGGTAGGTAGGTAAGCAGGGAGGTAGGTACGCAAGTAGGCAGGAAGGTATGTAGGTAGCCAAGGCGGTAAACAGGCAGGTAAGAGGTAGAGAGGGGGATATGCAGGTGGGAAGAGGAAAAGGTATGCAGATAGGCAGGGGGGCAGGTGTGCAAGTAGACAGGTGGGTAAATAGGCAGGCAGGGGGTAGGTACTAAGGTAAGTAGGGAGGTAGGAAGATAGGTAATAAGTAGCTGGGGAAGAGGATTGGTAGGTAGACACGAGGGTACGTAGGTAAGTAGGTAGGTAAATAAGTAGGCAGGCAAGGGGAACAAAAAATAGGTAGACATGAGTACAGGTAGCTAGGCAGGTATTCAGGGAGGTAGAAAAATAGGTATGAAAGTAAGGGGTAGATAAGTAGTTAAGAAAGTAGATAGACAGGGAGGTAGGAAGGTAGGTAAGTAAAGAGGTAGGCAGAAAGGTAAGAGGGCGGGTAGGTTACTAGTTAGGCAAGCAGGAAGGTAGGAAGTTATGGGGTAAGGAAGTGTTTTGGAAGTACAGAACGAGGTGAGAAGGGAAACTATTTTTTTTTCGTGGGAAGATGGGGTAAGCAAAGACTTCACCTACACTTCCCCATCTAAACCTCCTACACTAACTTAAGTATGTACACCTAAACACTAACACACTCACACCAATACACTGACACCTTTCTCATCCAAACATACACCCACAATTGCCACACCATCAAACACCACACCTATACACTTCACACACACACCACAAAAATCAACGTCCCTTCCTCAGATTACGTTTACATCGACGACATGCAAGTGCTCGACTACCTGATTCAAGAAGACTTCAAGAGGCAGCGTAGACTGAATAGCAACAAGACCTGTGGCTTTTATACGACGCCTCTGGAGACGGGACGGGATTTTGTGTTTTGGTACGGCTATGGGTTCCGGAAGGGCAGCGAGTATCAGGATAAATTCAACAGCTTGTAAGTAGTGTTTATTATTTTTCTACTACTACTACTGCTACTACTACTACTACTACTGCTACTACTACTACTACTGCTACTACTACTACTACTGCTACTACTACTACTGCTACTACTGCTACTGCTACTACTACTACTACTGCTACTACTACTACTACTGCTACTACTACTACTACTACTGCTACTGCTACTGCTACTGTATGATTGTGCCCTAGTTCTCACCAGCTCTCCTGCAGGATTGTCAACTTCCAATTCTTTTTGTATTTTTCTTCACTGTCCATAGTCACTCATTTCCATTACATTTCTTTACCCCATTCTTCCCTGTCCGCAGCTTCCGTCGACTCTCCTTCTTCGGGATCCTGAACTTCCTGCGAGACAACGCCACGGCCAGCGGTCCTGTGTGTACGTTACCCAAGGGTTTCAAGGACAGACCCCTGCAAAACAAGGACCTCTATACCACCTACGTCGTCGCTGCCATCGGTATAGCCTCCTCCTGCTTCGCCCTCATCTTCGAGTTCTTCTGCAGGTGTGTGGACGCTTGGGCAGGTGTGAGGGGTTGTATTTCAGGTGTGTAAGTGTATGCCTGGTCCTCTTTAGTCAGTTTGCTTTCACCTGAGGGAACTGGACCATTTTAAGAACGAATACTACGTCGTGGTTTCATGACATTAGATGAGCCCCAGTGATGAGGTAGGAATGAGTCTCCTTGGTCAGAAGTCAAATCAGCAGCCCAGTTTGACTACACCTGGCCATCATCTAACCTAAAAAGAATTAGAGCTGTCAGATTAGAGTCAGGTTAATACGCCCTATAGTTCTATGGGTGCCAGACACAATGGTTCATCCCCCAAAAGAACGATAGGACAAGTTTCTATCAAATAAAAATAATACCAGAAACGTAAATTAGTCGACCATTTAATCTGGATCACTTGAATGAACTTGGGACCCTTATGCTCTGCAGATGACAGTATGGAATGAGGTGTTAGTGACGGTATAAGATGGCTTGCTGGTGTTAGTGAAGGTATAAGGTGGCTTGCAGGTGTTAGTGAGGATATAAGGTGGCTTGCTGGTGTTAGTGAGGGTATAATGTGGCTCGCAGGTGTTAGTGAAGCTATAAGGTGGCTTGCAGGTGTTAGTGAAGCTATAAGGTGGCTTGCAGGTGTTAGTGACGGTATAAGGTGGCTTGCAGGTGTTAGTGAAGGTATAAGGTGGCTTGCTGGTGTTAGTGAAGGTATGAGGTGGCTTGCAGGTGTTAGTGAAGGTATGAGGTGGCTTGCAGGTGTTAGTGACGGTATAAGGTGGCTTGCTGGTGTTAGTGAAGGTATAATGTGGCTTGCTGGTGTTAGTGAAGGTATAAGGTGGCTTGCAGGTGTTAGTGAGGGTATAAGGTGGCTCGCAGGTGTTAGTGAATGTATAAGGTGGCTTGCAGGTGTTAGTGAGGGTATAAGGTGGCTTGCAGGTGTTAGTGAAGGTATGAGGTGGCTTGCAGGTGATAGTGAAGGTATAAGGTGGCTTGCAGGTGTCTCAGAAGGGCTAGGTAGGTGTGGGGTACTTCATGCAATTATGTGAACGCTCGAGAAAGAAGGATTTTTGTGAAAGTAGTTTGGGTTGGCTTCTTGGTGTTTGGGGAGGATTGGATGGGTGTGGGGGAAGAATTTTGAGGTTGAGGTGTGTGAAGGTAATGTGTGGGATATTCTAAAGGAGTGAACGTTGTTGTACAGGTGTGTGAGGTGTGTGGTGATTGCTGTATTATAATCATGTGAGGAGACTGTTAGTTATTTCAGAGATTTCTTGAAGTGCGTGAAGACTACGAGCAGGAAGGTTTGCAGGGAAGATTGCATACTGGTGGAAGTTGAAATAAAGCAGTTCTCGTTTCCATGGCAACTGAGGACAGAGTAATGCATTTTGTGGTAAAAAGAAAAAAAGAAAGGAAAAATAAGAAACAGTAGGGAAAGGGAGAGTTAAAAAAAAATAAATTCTTACATTCCACTGTGTTTAGATGTCCCCCACCACACACACACACACACACACACACACACACACACACACACACACACACACTCTCTCTCTCTCTCTCTCTCTCTCGTGTGTGTGTGTGTGTGTGTGTCCCTCTCCAGAAAGTCCTGCCTCTTAACATTATCTTCAGTCGGTCCTCCTCTATTTTGTGCATTTGCTTTGTCCTGCAGTGGAATTTATGTATTTTATTTTCTGTTTAACTTTCTTTTGTTCTTTTCCCATTTTGACTTCGATATCTTGTCCAGTTACCTTATTCTCTACTTGTTTACATTTCTCCTCTGCATAGAACCTTATCTCTTATATTTCAGCTTTCTCCCTCTGTCACTCTCCCTTCTATATCATCTTAATCGTTATCTAAAGTTAGCCTTATCTTTCATCCTCTCTATAGATACAAATACACAGTCTCTTCTATGTAGCTTTCTTTCACCTTCACAGAATATTATATCCCATCTGTCAGTCTTTCTCTGTTTTTCTTCTTTTTTCATTAGGTACAAACACACACTTTATCTGTTTACGCGTATATTTGTGGTGACCCTTGCACAGAATCTTATGCCCTGTCTATATTTCTCTCCCTATGTATCTTCCCCTGCGCAGATACAACCCCAGGGGGAATAAACTGCGCACCACCAATCTTACATCCTATCAGTCCTTACCTGTTTATCTTTTTCGTGCGCAGAGCAGGGGAAATAAACTGCGCACCACCAGTCTTATATCCTATCAGTCTTTTCTCACCTGTTTATCTTCTCGTGCGCAGATACAACCGCAGGCGGAACAAACTGCGCAGCACCACCACCCCCATCTTCACCATCACCCCTCAGACAGGCGGCGGCCCCACTCGTCGCTTCCAGTGGGACGAGACCTTACCCCCCTTTCCACAGTCTCGATCTCGGGCACCTTTTGAGGCCAGGTACCCCCAATACGCAGGTCATCCGTACCCCCCCGTCGCCAATCTGGAGCCGGAGAGTCACATCATCCCAGGTAAAATAAACAAAGCGAATGTCATGTGGGATCAGAGAGCAGGGAAACTGATAATGAAAGATGTGAGCCAGCTGAGTGGAAATGTGGCCTATATCAATGGTGTACCCTATACATTCTTGCAGTATCAGGGTCAAGATGGGCCTAAGATGCAGAAGATGATACTTGATGATCTAATATAATGGCTTTGCATCATTAAGGGGGGTAATTAGGCCCTACAGTCCAGGTGTCTTGTCTTCAACTTTGACTCCATCCTGTCTAGAAGAGCCGTATAGTGAACCTACATACTAGAAAACTATGGTCCAAACAGAAGCCAAAAGGCCTATGTACAAACTCAACTATACCTTTTTTATACTCTAATTTGGCCCAAAATTACCATCTCTCCTTCTTGAATGCCAGGTCATAAAAATCGATTATCACCAGAATACGATGCTAGTCACGAAGCAGTGCCATGGAAAGGACTTGGAACCTTAGTATTCTTTCGCCACTGTGGTGCGTGAAATGGACTGCTAAAAGACGAGGATCTGGGCCAAAATAAGGTCAAAAGAGTATAATTTTTGGCATCTTTCCAGAACGTAAAGACAGCTTTGAGATGGGTCCCTTATTCATGTCTCTGCTTGTAAGGAAATTATTGGCAGGTTTAACAAAATACCTTGGGTTTCTTGGCATCCTCTATCGTGAAAAACTTGTTACTCTTCTTATTAATGGGTTTTATTTCAGATTAATAGAGATTCCTTGGACTGAAAGGATTAAGGATTTATAATGACTGGAGGGGAGGAGAAGCTAGGTTAATAAGCTCTAAAGTAAAGGTAGGAAGATTAAGGTAATAGGGGCCATTTTCAAAAATTTTTAATATAAGAATAAAAATGTAATTAGAATAACCTCAAAAAAAGTGGGGTAGATGAGATGACTAAGATGGATCCTGAAATTACGAAGATAACAGGGACCTTTTTCAAAAATTTTTAATATAAGAATAAAAATGTAATAAGAATAAGAATAATCTCAATTAAAGTGGGGTAGATGAGATGACTAAGATGGAACCTGAAATCATTGAGAATATGGTCAGAAATATGACTATAAAGATTAGGTCATTACGATGTTGATAATGGTAAGAAGTGATGTGGGAGAGACGTAACAATAATTAGGTAAGAGTAATGTACTGTTAATGACTGTTTATGTTTAGCCTTCATGTACTTTAATATTAATTGTATGCATGTTGGTGTCCACTCAGATTAAATACAAAAGACTTTATAATTGTCACGTAATTAAATAGATAAGAGTCACGTACGAAATAATAATACTTGATGTGTAGTGAAGTAAGTCGTAGGGAAATATTATAGGCTGTTTGACCTCACTTGACAGAGCCCTCACACTTGGCCCAGTCGATGGCCAGGTGTGGTCTGATTGGAGGGTTAATTTGACTAGCAATCAAGGAGACTCATACGTACCTCATAACCAAGGCACAGGATTTCATGCCCCCACGACTTAATATTTAAGTTGTGTGACCCTGTTCCGTCAGATAAAAACTGAGTATAGAAAATAATGATAAAAGAATAATGTTACAAAGATAGCTATAGTCCTTTTACTTTAACTTGGACTAAACGGCCACCTTCCTAACTTGAACGTTGAGCTGTAACACTAGATTAACACTGGAAATTGGTACTAGTCACGAAGAAGTCCTATGGAAATGATGCTGAGTTGTAGTACTGTCTGCCATCAAGGAACGTGAAAGAAGCTGTAGGCGGACGAACATCAGGCCAAAGTTAGGGTGAAAAGAGTAGAGGAAAGTTGACGAGGGGGTGAGGAGGGGGAGACGAACAACCAGGCGAAGGAATTAGGAAGGAGTATGGATGCAGGTTTGGTGGGTATATGGGAGTATTGTGAAAGAAAAGGCTAACTTGTGATTGCATGAAATTCGAAGTCTCGGTTATGAGGTAGGAATGAGTCTCCTTGGTTACTAGTCGCACTTTCCTTACCATCTGACTACACCTGGCCATCATCTAAGCTGAATAGGGGTTTCGGGTATTTGTCAGGTGAGAGTGAATGTCCTATATCACACCCACCTAAATAGTTGCTCTTAGATAATTGTAAGTTCCCCTCTCTTGGACCACAGGAGTTCCAATAGACTAATTTTTAAGGCTTTAATGTGGTACTCGTAGAAAGCTTTGTGGAATTAAGGACACACAGAGGAGGGTGTTAAGCAGCTGTGGTGGTAAGCTTTGTGGAATTAGGGACACAGAGGAAGATGTTAAGTAGCTGTGGTAGATAGCTTTGTGGAATTAAGGACACGGAGGAAGGTGTTAAGTAGCTGTGGTAGAAAGCTTTGTGGATGTTAGGACACACAGAGGAAGGTGTTAAGTAGTTGTGGTAGAAATCTTTGTGGGTGATAAAGACACAGAAACATAAGTGCACGACATGATTGGTAACTATGCATGGCTAAAATATAAAGGAATGTCAGCTATCACAATTTAGTTAAGAGTATTGTAACTATGGTCTAGAGAAAGACGTGTTGTATGTTAGTTCAGAAGAAAGAGAGATCAATTTCCACGAGTTCCCTGGGAGCGTTGTCTGGGTTTAGCACACACAAAAAAAGTTAAAGTGAAATGTATGGCTTGGATTTTCGTGGATAATTGGCAGATAGAATGTGATAAAATTCTTGATGTGGATAATAAACAGGAATTTGTAATATCCCACAATGCTGTTTTTTTTTTTTTTCATTTGCCAAACTAATGACTGTTGTTTCACTTCACGTTAGATGCCAGAAAGTATGTGGTGAAATGAGGAGCCTGCAAGCCTTGAGTGATGTAGGTGAGTGGTGTGGTGTGGTGTGGTGTGGTGGTGTTGTGGTGTGGCGTGGCTTGGTGTTGTGGTGTGGTGTGGTTTGGTGTTGTGGTGTGCTGTGGTGGTTTTGTGGTGTGACGTGGCTTGGTGTTGTGGTGTGGTGTGGTGGTGTTGCGGTGTGCCGTGGCTTGGTGTTGTGGTGTGGTGTGGCTTGGTGTTGTGGTCTGGTGTGGTGGTGTTGTGGTGTGGCGTGGCTTGGTGTTGTGGTGTGGTGTGGTGGTGTTGTGGTGTGGTGTGGTGTGTCTTTTGGCCTGCCCTCTCATGTGGTGCTACCCCTGCAGTGTAGTGATAGAGAAAAACGGTGTCTCTTTCTTGTAATGACCTTTTTGTGATGATGTGCTTGCAGGTGTGGTGTTATGAGCTGATGTGATGTGCTGTGCGGTGCTGTGGTGATATATAAAACAATGTATCCTATTTCCTGTAACGTTCTTTTTCGATGTGATGTACCTATGTGCTGATGTGTTGGTATTGTGTTCTTTTCCGATTTTGCTTTGCTCTGTGTTTTGTGTTTGCTGTGTTTTACGGTGTTGTGATGTGCTGTGTTGGGTGTTTCTCAGGCCACATTTTGAACCATATCACTGTTTGGATTCATCTCGTTTTGAACTACATGACATTGGATTCAATTTGGATTCATCTCACCAGCATTTTGAACTATTTGACCGCTTATATTTCTCTCAGGTGATCAAAATTATCGATATAAAACTTGATTTAAAAAAAAAAAAGACGTCCATACCTGTGAATTAAGGTGATTAGGTTTATATTAATGTGGTGTTTATTACTGTGTAGTGTCTGACAAACGTAATTATGTCTTTTAAGTAACGGTGAATTAGTACTGTGAATTGGTCCAGGTTGATTAGTACAGGTGAATTAGTACAGGTGAATGAGTACAGGTTAATTAGTAGCCAGGTAGTACAGGTGAATTGGTACAGGTTATTACTGAGGTAAATTGATCCAAACGGCATGTGTTGGTGGAGCATGACTCAAGGATAACCTGGAGCATGAGAATCGAAGCATGAAAGCACAAAGGAGCACAACTAAACAAGGCCAAAAGCATGATAAAGAAGGTCTAAATCATAAAAACAGAGCATGAAAAGAATGAAAAAGCATGACAGCACAAAAACCGAAACATGACAGGAAAGGAGCATGAAGCAGGGACACAAGGATGACAAGACCAAAGCTGCAGCATGTCAGATCTATGAGCATGATGAGGAGGCCCACAGCATGCCCATGGAAGCGTAGAGTGAGGCACAAGAGTGAACACCATAACACGTAAACAGAGTGAGGGGCGTCTCTGGTTGCCATGGCGACCCACTAACCCAAGATGCTTCTCCTATCACAACAGCCAATGGATGATTCGGATGGAGAGGGGATGGAGACCGATGATGAGGGAACGGACGGAAGGTGGAGAGGGCAGCCGGGAGAGGAGATAGAGAGGGAGAGGAGAGGAGAAGAGAGAAGATAGAGAGAGGAAGTGAAAAGAACAGAAAGAAAGGACTGGATAAAAGGGACGCAGTGAGGAGAAGGACACAGATAAAGAAAGGAAAGAAAATGAAAACAGGAAGAAACAGAAAATTGACAATAAGGAAGTAGAGAGAAGAGAGAAAAATAATGACCAGGAAGAAAAAGAAGAAGAAACAAGGGGATAAGGAACAGGAAATAAAAGGGAAGTTTAGAGAAGGAAATACATGAGAGGGAAGGCACTGAACTGGACGCGAGGAGTTTGTTGGGTGATCAAAAGTACAAAGACGGACGTAAAAAAAAAAAATGAATAACTGGGGTGGATAAAAAATGGAAAGTGAAGCAGGGGAAACAAATATAAAATGCAGAGGTCAGTGAGTGAGAGGAGTTATGGGATGAAAGAGACACAGGCAAGAAGGGGAAGGAGGACAGAGTGGAAATTATTTTAAAAAAGGGAGACAGAGTGAGTAATTCGAATAAGCGTGAAGACGAAAGGTGGAAAGGAAGAGACGGACGATGGAGAGGACAGCGAGTGATGGAAATTTACGGAGGGTGAATGAAGATAAGGAAACAGCGACAGCAAAAACGATAAAACTGACAGGAGTGAGAGGAGACAGTGAATTATTTGGACAGACTGGATGTAAAATGAAAGAAGAAGGATGAACAGATTGAAGTCTTTATCAAGCCCCCTCTATTTCGGAAAGACTCTCTCTCTCTCTCTCTCTCTCTCTCTCTCTCTCTCTCTCTCTCTCTCTCTCTCTCCCTCTCTCTTCAGACGATTTTATTCAGCTTAAGAGAGATGTCGTGAAGAAATTTTTAAACCCCCTTCCCTATCATGAAATATTGTTGTTATTCTTTCTCTCCCAGACGATTTTATTGAGGGAGGATTTGTAGAAGAGGAGGGGTTGGTGAAGGCTGCATCTAACCCCTCCCTTTCGAAGTCTCTCCCATGCTGAATGAAACCGTCTGAGGTAGCATGAGCAGGATAGAAACAGGCACTCGACTTGAAGGGAGTTTTGGTATTTTCAGACGATTTTACTCAACTCTGGAAGGATCTGTATCGGTGGAGGGGTTGGTGAAGGCTCTGTGTAACGTCTCCAGTTCGGAAAGTCTCTCCAAAGCTGAGTAAAATCGTCTGGTGGCAACGAGATAAACGAAAAGTACTCTCAGGCTCCCAGGACTCCCTCTCAGCTGAATAAAACCGTCTGGTATTAGCTGTTGCATTAAGAGTTGCCCCAGCATGAGAGGGTTCAAATAGACAGCTGTATGTGGTGTTGGCAAAGAGGGGTTGAGAAATACAAGCAGCTTTATGTGGTGTTGGCATAGAGGGGTTGAGGAATATAAGCAGCTTTGTGTGGTGTTGGCAAAGAGGGGTTGGCAAAGACGGGTTGGCAAAGAGGGGTTGGCAAAGAAGGGATGAGAAATATTCGTTCCATTAAGGCCTGTGGTAGTTTTTAAGAAGAAATATTATTGTCCTTATGCTCAAAGTTAGGAAAAAAGTACAAGTATTTTCCCTTTGCTTATTATATGACTTTACTTTCTATTTCTAAACACAGCAGACTGATCATGTATGTGTGTGTTTTTTTTTGTTTTTCATAGTTCACCTGTCTCAGTTAAATTTATAGGTAAGAAATACAGGTGTGCTATATGGTCATTAACACCTGACGTAAAGAAATATGTAATTTTTCACGTGCTGGAGAGGTGCCTTCACGTGGTGGCACTGATATAACCGGTTGGTGGAGCTACCTGGCTATACAGACGTCCCTCGCCTCTCCTCCTATCCCCCGAAAGGAGGATGATGGACTGCAGGAGGGGGACAACTTCACCCTGCGGTCCACTGGGTTCACACTCCGATGAGCCTAAGGTTGCTACTACTACTACTACTACTACTACTACTACTACTAACACCTGATAGTCTTACATTTATGGGACACGAGAGAGGACTATATATATATGTACCGTAGAATTATATATCTGCTGTAATTAGGATGCAAGCACAACGTTGTTAATATAATTGTTTTAGATGTATAAGAAGGGATGATTATAGATTGTAGGTGGAGATTATAGGCACAGTAGTTGTTTTGTATCAGTTATAGAGTCAGGCAGATTTGGACACTACTTGTAATTTGCTGGAGTAGTGGAAGTCTGGACGCATTATCCTAGCTACTGGACCTACTGTGTAAGATGTCCTAAATGACTGATGATTGTGTCCTAAATAATTGATGATCTAAATGATTGATGATGTCCTAAATAATTGATGTCCTAAATGATTGATGTCCTAAATGATTGATAATGATGTCCTAAATGATAGATGATGATGTCCTAAATAATTGATGTCCTAAATTATCTATTATGATGTCCTAAATGATAGATGATGATGTCCTAAATAATTGATGATGTCCTAAATAATTGATGATGATGTCCTAAATTGATGACGGTGCCCTAAATTGGGTCAGGGTCGAGGTATAATCAATGAGCAGTATATACGAGGAAAGAGTGAGTCTCCTTGGTTACTAGTCAAATTAACCGACCAGCCTCACTACACCTGGCTATGAATGAACTAAAAAAGGGTTATGGATCATTGTCAGGTGAGACTATAGGCTAGGGTTAGAAAATAATGAGTCTCCTTGGTTACTAGTCAAATATACCCACCTGTCTCACTACACCTGGGAAGCAATTAAGGAGAAAAGGTGTAGCTGATCGTAAGGTGAAAAAAAAAATTATTTCTTGTGTTTTGAGTGGATGGCTCTGATGGGGTTATTTTTGTCTGTCCATTACTTAATCATCTCCCACTACCAAACCCACGCCCACACCTGCAGACTGGGCCATCACCACAAACACATGATTCCACTTATTTTTTTTTAAACCCTATTAATAGACCACTTTGTATATAGGAAAAAAAATGAATATATATGATGGGGTATGACATATTAAAGTATAATATTAATGTTGGTGGATGTGTATGTTATAGAAGATTATAGAACGTTAACACGTACAAGATTAATATAAGTGTGCACTATTGATTGTTTTATTGTTACCAGTATAAGTATAATTTGATGATGATGATGATAATAATAATAATAATAATAATAATTCTCTCTCTCTCTCTCTCTCTAAGACAACTAAGACTCTCTCCTGGAGTTGGCACGGCCGCTTAAGTAATAATAATCGTCCATCACAAAGTATAAACACCAGAATATCAGCGAAACAGGTGCTGGTGATCGCCCCCATGGCTGAGAATAATGGTGTTGGAAGCCCTTCATCCCACCCCTGTCAGAGCGAGTTGGCGATTGTCTTTTGTTATCCCAGTTGGCGCGTAAGTGTTTGGGTCTGGCGTCTATACTTTTAAAGCCGTGTAGACAACTTTTTTTTTTATTTTGGTTTTTTTAGGCTATTAAGGTCAAATTTGAGTGACTATACGGCCAATTGTTTAACGTTTTCACAGCCAAAAATGTGAATGAAATTGTTATATATGGCGCTATGATTTGAAATGACTTGGTTCTAAATGGTTTGTTGTTTTTACGTTTATACTTTTCGACACCACCGTCTGAGTTTTTTATATACCCTGTGGACGGATAAAATACAGATACGAAGATAGTGAAAAAATTGAGATTATTATTATTATTATTATTATTATTATTGTAGTAGTAGTAGCAGGAATAGTAATAGTCTTTGCTCATTCCTACAAGAGGTCTCACCTGTTGAATTTAATCGACTAGAGGTAGAGAGAATATTAAGCTACACCTGTCACCCCACACCTGTCACTCCATACCCCACACCTGTCACCCCACACCCCACACCTATCACCCCACACCCCACACCTGTTACTCCACACCTCACACCTGTCACCCCGCATTCCATACCTGTCACCCCGCACCCCACACCTGTCACCCCACACCCCACACCATTCACCCCACACCCCACACCTGTCACCCCACACCCGTCTTTACCCAAACTGTCAGAACTACACCAAACTTTATATACGAAAGATAAATTGATCGCAAACCATCTCTGTTGATCTCATTAGGGAGGAAGGAAGGACGGAAGGAAAGAAGGAAGGAACGAAGGAGGGAGAGAGGGAGGGGAGGAGCGAGGGAGGAAGGGAAAGACGGAAGCGTAAAATGATATAGAGGGAAGGGGAAGTAAAGAGAGAGAGAGAGAGAGAGAGAGAGAAGCAGGTGGAGTGACACAATTACAGAGCTGAAGAAAGAGTCCATTTGGGGGAGGATGAGTCAGGGGGAGGGAGGAGAGGGGAGGAGGAAAGGGGAGGAAGGGAGGGAAGAAGTGAGGTAAGGGAAGGGAGAGAGAGAGAGAGAGAGAGAGAGAGAGAGAGAGAGAGAGAGAGAGAGAGAGAGAGAAACATTTTACCCTCCTTCCATTTTCTCTACCTTCCCCTTACCTCTCCCCCCCTATCTCTCTCTCTCTCTCTCTCTCTCTCTCTCTAAAACATTATCTAAAAAGTCTGCGGCATTCGAAACAAACATTTCAAAATCAAATTAAAATATAAATAGGACGAGTGAGAGAGAGAGAGAGAGAGAGAGAGAGAGAGAGAGAGAGAGAGAGTACGAACGAGACACATACGCAAAAATAACAGATGAGAGAGAAATGACACAAAAATAAGTTGAGGGATCCAAGCACATTACTGTTACCCAGGAAACCATTTACTACGCTGGGAAGTAACCATATAACCACCAAATGGTGCCTCGTGGTCTTGTGGGTTAGGGCGCTTGAACAGGATTGGGTTCGCAAGGGTCTACATTTGAGGGTCTGTTGAGGTTGAGTGCAGAAACAATGCTACTCAGGGGAGGGTGAGGCTGGCTATCCTTGTCTTAAATGTCAGGATTGAGTGGCCTAGCCGCGGGACCCTACGCTTTTGACAAGGAAAAGTGAGTGTATGACAGAGATAGTGAAAAATAAAAAAAAAATAAATGAAGGAAGGAAGGAAGGAAGGAAGGGAGGTAGGAAGGAAGGAAGGGAGGTAGGATGGAAGGAAGGACGGAAGGAATTAGAGAAGAGTAAAGAGTGAAGGAAAGAAGGAAGGAAGGAAAGAAGGAATAAAGAAAGACAGAATGAATGAAGGATGGAAGGGAGGGAGGAAGGAAGGAAGGAAGGAAGGAAGGGAGGGAGGAAGGAAGGAAGGAAGACGTAAAGAGAAAAAGAAGGAAAGAGGGATGGAAGGAAGGAAGACGTAAAGAAAGAAAGAAGGAAGGAAGGAGTAAAGAAAATTAATGAAAAAATAAATAAATAAATAAAAACAACTCAGTGTATTATTTAACCCCTTCATACCGACGATTTTTTTTTTTTACTTCTAGCCTCAAGACGATTTTTTTGAGCTGAGGGGGGGGGATTTTTTCGATTTTATTTTTTTTACTATATCTTTCGTTAAATCCCCCCGAGAGGCTTTCCCTAAGATGACTAATCCATTCAGACCGATGGTGTATTCTTTCTCTTTCTCTCCTCCAGACGATTTCCCTCAGCTGACTCATCTATCTACCTATCTGTCTACCTATCTACCTATACATCTGTCTATCTATCTACAGACGATTTTATTCAGCTGGAGTTCTCTATCAGTCAAGCTATCTATCCACCTATCTATCTATCTATCTATCTATCTATCTATCTGTGTGTGTGTGTGAGTGTACGTCAAAATCTTCCGTCCTCCATCTATCAGTCTATCTATCTATCCACTTATCTCTCTATCTATCCATGTGTGTGTATGTGTGTGTGTATGTGTGTGTGTGTGTGTGTGTGTGTGTGTGTGTGTGTGTGTGTGTGTACGTCAAAATCTTCCGTCCTCCATCTATCATTCTATCTATCTATCCACTTATCTCTCTATCTATCCATGTGTGTGTGTGTGTGTGTGTGTGTGTGTGTGTGTGTGTGTAAAAATCCATCCAATTCTTAGTCCTGGGATAAAACACTGTCTTTCTGAAGGTGATTTTTGGGGTAGGTCTTGTGCTCCTAAATTTAAAGTGGGTGTAGATGGGTGTAGTTAGGATAGTGTATGTAGGATTGTGTAGTCATGGGTGTTCAGAGGGTTCGAGGTTGGGTTCATGAAGCCTCGAACCCTTGAGGTGTGGTAGTGTGTGGCAAACTGTGGTAGAGGAAGGAGATTTGGTGATGCTTGTGTTCTTGCCTAGTAGTGAAGGAAGGCGTGCATAGTAGTGGTAATAGCAGAGAAGGACGACGTACATAGTAGTGGTAATAGCAGAGAAGGACGACGTGCATAGTAGTGGTAATAGCAGAGAAGGACGACGTACATAGTAGTGGTAATAGCAGAGAAGGACGACGTGCATAGTAATGGTAATAGCAGAGAAGGACGACGTGCATAGTA
>NC_136972.1:24568360-24580860 GCF_032717465.1 Coenobita brevimanus
ATGCATCAAGTGATTGGTCTGTCCGTCCGTGCATGCGTGGGTGTGTGCGTCCGTAACAATTGTGGGTGCGACATCTCCTTAACACCTGTACGGATTTCCACCAAACTTTTGTCAGTGATGCAGTATGAAGGGGCAATAAACTGATCAGGTCAGCAAAGTCAAGGGGTCAGAGGTCAAGGTCATATGGGGTTGGATTTGTTTATCTTTGTGGGCGCTATATCTCCTGAACCCTTCGACAGATTTCGACCAAACCTTTGTCAGTGATACAGATTGAAGGGACGATGGACTGATTAGGTCGGCAAGGTCAAGGGGTCAAAGGTTTATCTTTAGTCTCATTTCAACCCACAATGAACTCTGTCTTGGAGGTTGTATGGCCAGCCTGTGTGCAATGTGTAGGAGTCTTATTTTTCATCTTAATTTTACACTGAATAATAAAGAATGAAAAACTCTAATTTGTTATCTTTAAATATTATTCACGTGATTTTTACACTGAATAATAAAGAATAAGGGAAGTAGGGTATGCACAACTCCATTCCCGGGTCTATGTTTGCGATGCGCCTAATACATATGGAACGCACGGATAGACAGACAGACAGACAGATAGAGAAATACTGGCTGTAAGCACCAATATTCAGTCGGCATTTCGTATTCATTTATATTCCAAACCCTGAGAGAGAGAGAGAGAGAGAGAGAGAGGGAGGCTGCGTGCGAGAGTGTGTGGATATGACTACGTGCGAGTGTGTGTGGATATGACTGCGTGCGAGTGTGTGTATATTATGGCTGTGTGTGCGTGTTTTGAGTGCAAGTGTGACTATAATGGAGTAAAATTATAATGGCTTGTGTACGTATGCTTGTGTGTACGTGTAAGGGGTGTGGATGATGTGCACATGACTATTTGTTCACTAAATTAATCGCTGGCAGGCAGTCTCTCTCTCTCTCTCTCTCTCTCTCTCTCTCTCTCTCTCTCTCTCTCTCTCACACACACACACACACACACACACACACATTCCCTTTAGCCAAGCCCAAACAATTTCAATACGCCATTATCCATTCCCTTTGTTGATGTCCGTCCGCCCTTTCCTGCCCCGCGAGCCTCAGTGACGTCATCAATGGCGGCAAAGTGACTCTCTCTGTTTATTGTTGATCGGGAGGAGTATTTTGAATTTTCCCGCGCTTTTCCTCCGCGTACTGTGACATCCTGATCTATATATATTTTTTCCACTCCCAGGTAACCCATAATCGACCTTACCGCGCATCAAAGTTTGAAAAAAAGAAAAAAATTGAGAGGCATTGATGGTTGGGTGTTTGTGTATGGCGACTCTATTTGTGTACCCGTTTATGTGCGTATGTGACTATTTGTGTACGCGCGTGTGTGTATGGTGACTGTGTAGCGTCTATGTGTGTTGTGACTATTTGTGTAAGCGTCTGTGTGTGTATGGTGACTCTGTACGTGTCTTTGTGTGTATGGTGACTCTGTGTATGTATGGGGACTGTATATGCGTCTGTGTGTGTATGGTGACTCTATGTGTCTGTATGTCTGGTGACTGTGTACGTCTGTGTGTGTATGGTGACTCTATGTGTCTGTATGTCTGGTGACTGTGTACGTCTGTGTGTGTATGGTGACTCTGTGTATGTGTCTGTATGGCCATTATCCGCGCACGCCTATTGGTTCTTTGTGCAGCCCCACTTAACGGTGATTGGCTGGGACTCTGGGGGATTCTGGTGTATTACGTCCACAAGCAAAGGATTGAGGCGGGGAAATAATTGTAGCCGTGTGTGCCGACCAATAACTGAAAATAGTGTACCGCCAAAACAAAAACC
Source organism: Coenobita brevimanus (assembly GCF_032717465.1). NCBI lineage: Eukaryota > Metazoa > Arthropoda > Malacostraca > Decapoda > Coenobitidae > Coenobita > Coenobita brevimanus. The sequence continues at coordinate 24,570,182 of NC_136972.1, forward strand.
CGAACGTTATTGAGGGGGAAAAAGCTATCAAAATGGAATGATCATATTTGGGAACGCACCTAAAAAAAAAAATAGTGCGGGAGTCGGTGGGTAGGCTAGCAGGGATGAAAGGTTGTTTGTGATTGGTTAAAGCCCAAGGGGACGCACTCCTTCCGAGCCAATGATTGCCAATGTAACAAACCCCAGCCCTCAGAGGACCTGTTTCAAATTACATTGTTTGTGATTCTAATTCAAATTCGCCGCGATTACATTTGAATTGGGATGAAAAATGAAGTGAGCCGCTGGGAACGCTGCATGTAGATTTAAACCAGGCAGCGGAGCGTGTAATGTGAGAGGACAGTTCTATTACTACCAGGTTCCATGGCGTTCCACCAACCTGATTTTCACTGCTGTACCACCCCTGTCCTTTACCCCGTTCCACCTGTCCTTGTCTCCCCTGTTCCACCTTCCTCTTCTGCTCTTTTCCGCCTTCCAGTCCTACCCTGTTCCACTCCTGCTTTCATGTTCCACCCTCCTGTTCTGCCCTCTTCCATCCTCCTCTTTTGCCCTGTTCCACCCACCATCCTGTTCCACTCTTGTTCCAGTCCTTATCCCCTGTTCCACCCTTGTCATTTTCATCACCACCTGTTCCACTCTTCCATCTTGACTTTCTGTTCCACCTACTTTTTTCCTCTTTCTCTTCCACCCTTCTTCCTTTTCTGTCTTTGTGTTTGTTTTGTGTCTGATCTACTTTACTGTTCCACCCCGTCCCATGTTCCACCCTTGCCACACTTCCACTCCTGCCTCTAATTCCATCCCCTGCCTTATTGTTCCACCCCTGCCTTTACTGTTCCACCCTTGCCTTACTGTTCCACCCCTGCCTTAATGTTCCACCTCCGCCTTACTGTTCCACCCCTGCCTTCCCTGCTCCACCCCTGCCTTACTGTTCCTCTCCTATCTTTACTGTTCCACCTCTGCCTTACTGTTCCACCCCTACCTTTACTGTTCCACCTCTGCCTTACTGTTCCACCCCTACCTTTACTGTTCCACCTCTGCCTTACTGTTCCACCCCTGCCTTACTGTTCCAACCTACTCCTAGATCCCCCTCTTCCTCCCTCTTCCACCCCTGCATCTATGCCCCATCCCTGTGCCACATTTACCTCCCTGTTCCACCCTGTTCCACTTTTACCTCCCTGTTCCACCCTGTTCCACCTTCGCCTCTCCGTTCCATCCATACTCCACTGCTCCAAATATTGCTGAGCTGAGAGAGGCTTGGAAGTATTATCTCTAACCATTGATGATTTTCTCTGGTACGATGCGTCAGGGAGGAAGGTGACGGACATGCCCCCAGGTGTAACGCAGACGCAGGTAAATAGTAATCAGGCTTTTGTACCTTTCCTACCTGTAATTTGCCCTATTTTCCCCTTTAATTACCTGTACAGCAGGGTAAAATGGTGTGTCAGTTGAGGAATAAGGTAGGGTTATTGTGTCGGAGGTACGGTTAGTGTCAAAAGTTAGGTCACGAACTAAGGTCATTAATTGTGTCAGGAGGTACAGTCAGTGTCAAAAGGTGTCACTAGTGGTAATACAGGTACATAATTTCACTCTCTCTGACACGATTATGACACCGACTGTACTTCACTATTACCATGTGACAACTTTTGACCTCATCTGTACATCTTCAATACTACGCTGAAAAAATAAGTGGTAATTCCCTACATATCTGTCTCACTTGCCTGGCTGTCTATCTATCTGTCTATCTATCTATCTATTGCTGCTGCATCTCCCACGTTCCATTTTCTGATGTGTTTTATCTGTCTCCTATCTTGGTTCGTTTTATCAGTCACCCAATGAACATGAAAATCTGCACTAAAGGAGTATTTTATTGGGAGTACTCTGTTATTATTATCATTATTATTATTATTATTATTATTACAATCATCAACATCACGCATCTCAACCCTGCAACTCCCAGTCTCCTCCTCTCTCTCAATTTCCCATCGATAAATAAACACAGGCAATATCTGTAGGACGAAAGAGAGCGCCATTCATCTCGCCAACACCGCCTTCCATCCCAAAACAAACACATTAGGAAAAAAAACACATCAAAACACGTCAGAAACTCACCCCGGAAGCAAGACGCCGAAGGAAAAACAAACTGAATCTAAGTGTGTTGCAGGGACGGCTATAAAAGGGGATGAACTTGTGAGGGAAAACAAATATGGCGGCTTGATTTGATTGTGTTGCAGGAACGGCTTTATAATATGGCACCTAAATTTGAATGTGTTGCGGGAACGACTTCAGAACAAGGCAGCTAACAGGGTAAAAATAAACATATCACCTTTGAGTGTGTTGCGGGGGCGGCCTTAAACCTAATTGAGAGGAAAACACACACACACACACACACACACTTTTGTAGCTGATACCCACCGTCTATATTGAATACTGATACATGCTACGGCTGTCTCACTGAAGGGTAGTGTGTGTGTGTGTGTGTGTGTGTGTGTGTGTGTGTGTGTGTGTGTGTGTGTGTGTGTGTGTGTGTGTGTGTGTGTGTGTGTGTGTGTGTGTGTGTGTGTGTGTGTGTGTGTGTGTGTGTGTGTGTGTGTGTGTGTGTGTGTGTGTGTCGGTAGGTCTCGTGACTGATCAGGAAAGTCTATTTTAAAGATACACAATAACGTCTTGAAGAAGGAACGAAGAAAAAGGAAGAAAAACACTGAAGAAAAACAGTAGAAAAAAACGCCTTTAGACTGAAGAAGCAGGCGAGTTCAAGTGTACGTAGCCGCTCTCCATGTGGCTTCACTTTACGTGCTTTAGGGCCAAATTTAGTACATCTTTTCGCTGCATTTTTAGTACTGTACCCATACCCTGTACTCCTAACTCATCCACGTACTCACCAAGGTAATATATGGGGGAAGGAAGGGGGGTCTTAACTTACCCTATGCCCCCTTCGTGACGTCAGTGCTTCCCATAGATTTTGTGAGTATGTGAGCTGTAGTGGTGGCATTGGAAGGTTCATAGGGAGGTAGGTGAACGGGTAGGAAGCTAGTCTCTTGTCTGAAAGGACGTGAGTTCGATCTCGGTGTGGGCAGGGAATTTCGTAACTAAACACACACACACACACACACACACACACACACACACACACACACACACACACACACACACACACACTCACTCACTCACTCACACACACACACACACACACACACACACACACACACACACACACATACCCACCAACATGCCACAGATACATCCTCGCTTATATCAACGCAACAGTCCTATTTGAGACAGCCCTTGGATGTATTCAGTATGGACGGTGGATGTTAGCGCCGAAGTGGTGACATGAGAAAGAGCCTACAGAGCATTTGTTAAGGTCATATTGAAGGAAAGTTCGTGTTGTGGTACCTTGATGCATGAATTAAGAAATTAAAGAAGTAAAGAAGTAAAGAAAAGAAAAGAAAAGAAAAAAGAGTGTGACTAAGGATGAAATGTGACGTATAGTGAGAGTAAGTGGGAATGTGAGAGTGTGAGTGAGGGTATGAGGGGTGGGAGAGGGGTGAGGGTGTGAGGAAGGGGTGAGGGGTGAAGGGTGAGGGGAGAGATAGGGGAGAATGAGTGATGGGAGAGTAGGGGGAGCACAGGAAGTTGAGAAAATATTGGAATGTCAAGCTTAAGAGCGTGAACTATGAGAATGAGTGTGTGTGTGTGTGTGTGTGTGTGTGTGTGTGGGCGCGCAGTCACACACACACACACACACACACACACACACACACACACACACACACACACACACACACACACACACAAGCACATGAACAGTCAAAGAGTCACATACCTTCACCTTTCTTACACATGATGACACATATGTCTCGCTCTCTCTCTCTCTCTCTCTCTCTCTCTCTCTCTCTCTCTCTCTCCAAGTATATATATAACACATATTTCCCCCCCTCCCTCCCCACACACACACCTCCATTCATAAAACATCTCTTCCTCCACTGCGATGCCCATGAATGAAACACACACACACACACACACACACACACACACACACACACACACACACACACACACACACGCACGCACGCACGCACTTCTTACACCACGTCTCCCTTGCTTCCATATTAAGACTGGTATCGTAGTACTCATGCGTTGGGTATCATCATCATCATCATCATCATCATCACCACCATCATCATCATCATCATCACCACCATCATCATCATCATCATCACCATTACCTATATCATCACCATCATCATCATCATCATTATCACCACCATCATCATCATCATCATCATCATCATCATCTTAATTTCATCACCATTACCTATATCATCATCATCATCATCATCATCTTCATTTCACCACCATTACCTATATCATCACCACCATCATCATCATCATCAGCTTGCTACCATCAAATCATAGTTAGCAAAATCATCATCACCATCACCACCAGACATCATCATCATCATCATCAGCACCACCAGCCATCATCATCATCATCATCACCATCATCATTATTTCACTTCAGAAAAAATACCACAGTAATCTCAACCAACTATATATGATTACGTGAGCTTTAGTTATCAAATAGGATTGCATCTCCTTGGTTACTAGTCAAATCGATCTTTAGGGTTTGGTGGGTGGGGGAGAGCCTTTTTCTTTGCTAGCCTTGTCTTATTCTAGTATACTCACTCATATAATAGCTGTCTAGTATGAACAAACTGGCCTACTCTCTTCCTATGTAATATTCTAGTAAATCACATAGCTATCAACCTCTAATTCCTAACCTTCTAACCCCCGCCCATCCCTCAGTTTTCACCCCACACCCCAGTTGCACCTCCTCTCCCCTCTCCCCCACCCTCAGTAATCACCCCGACCCCCAGCAGCCTCCCAGTTTCCGGTTCTCCCCCCTCTTCCCCCCCACCAGGAGACAGAGAACCACTATCATCTAAGTCGGGCATTAAGTTCTTGTGGATGTGATGTTGTCAGAGGAATATACCACCTTGCTCGCCCACCCACCACGCACACACGCACACACGCACGCACATTGTACCTACTCAGACAGGTACACATAGGCATACATCATTTTTCACACACACACACACACACACACACACACACACACACAAGCACTGTATATACACACGCATACAAGGGCTGCATACATACAAACACGCACACACAAGCAAAGGATCTACAAGTAATGAAACAGTATGGTGAGGCAGGGTGGGGATGGTGGTGAGGCAGGGTGGGGATGGTGGTGAGGCAGGGTGGGGAAGGTGGTGAGGCAGGGTGGGGATGGTGGTGAGGCAGGGTGGGGAAGGTGGTGAGGCAGGGTGGGGAAGGTGGTGAGGCAGGGTGGGGATGGTGGTGAGGCAGGGTGGGGAAGGTGGTGAGGCAGGGTGGGGATGGTGGTGAAGGTGGTGAGGCAGGGTGGGGATGGTGGTGAAGGTGGTGAGGCAGGGTGGGGATGGTGGTGAGGCAGGGTGGGGATGGTCGCGTGATGAGACATGGTTCTCTTTTGTTTCTAAAAATTCCCGCTATGCTTCTTCTTGCTATGAATAAAGTGTAATAAAACAGCGTATGGGATATTTTAATTATAATCTTACTTATGTTCTTCCCGATTTTAGATTTACTTAGTCTTTAAAGCGACATAATTAAACAGTATGTGAAGATCTGGCACCTGTCACACATACGTTCAAAAAAATCAAAATCTCACATTAAGTCCAAATCATCGGTAATACAGGTGACATGACTCAAAATACAACTCCTGAAATATCAAAAAATCACGGGAAACACAAAGGGAATGGGAGCGGTATTGTATATAGAGAATTACGAAATGATTAACACGAAAAGTAATGCACGGGAAATGACACACGATCTGAGATTTGTTTTTAGGGATTACGTGATGTTTAATCTTGGCATCCGTGTTTGTTTATCTAGCCATATATCTTGTCTACCCGTTTGTCTATCTGTCTATCTACCAGTCTATCTACTAGGCACCTATTCCTAGATTTTATTCCTAGTGGTTGCATCTAGGAAGCCTCTAAGCTATTCTATAGACCACTTCATTTTTGTCCTCCCAGTCCAGTCTGTCTTACTAAGTTCTTGTCAGTTTTAGCTTTCTCCTTCTCGGTCATCCTCTCCTTATTCTCCTCAGCATACTATCAATACTCATAATACAAACAGATATTCAGAGTTACGTAGGCTACATAATACTGCACATACACACATAAATCCACACACATATACAAAAGCACGTATACAGTAGCACATACATACACATACGGGGATACATTGCCACATGCACAGATTCATAGTAACATACTGCGGATACATACACAGTAACAGTAACATACACAGATACATTGTTACACATATTGATACACACAAACACCTCATTACATACAAATACACAGGTACTGCCACACAGATGAACCCATACATACACACTGTTGCAAAAATATAGGTATTGTCATATACATGTACTGATAAATCCTGGACAAAAAAGTAATTTGGCACAACTCTCTCTCTCTCTCTCTCTCCTCTACTCTACTCTGCTCTACTCTACCCCAGTCTAATCCTCTTATTTTTTCTTTCCTCGTCAGGTGTTCGTTCCAGTAGCAACAGAGGCAGAGCGAAGTCAAGAGTGCGAGGACTGGAACACCGAGGGAGCTGCTGATCAGGTGAGGATAATCCCCAATCAGAGCCAGCCCGCCATTCAGAACGCCCGGATTGTCTTCTCGTCAACCTGTTCTGTCGGGCCCCATTTTGGCGGGGAGCTGAAATTTCGCGTTTGACCCCAATTTCACCCGCTAAATCGAAACTCTCGCCAACCAGATTTTGAGGACTGAAAGGGGAGGGTTTAGGGATGCTGTGGGTAGTGGTGGATTGGGGATCTTTAGGGATATGGGAGTTTTAGGGATGTTTTTTAAGGGCTCCACCGTGCCACACCAAAAGGCCCTGTAAGTAGCTTATTTTGTTCTCGTCACACCCCCTCTCGGAAAATTGTAATTACTAGGTGTACTGGGGTGTGAGGGGTGAGGAGTGGGGGTGAGGGGGTGAGGGGGGATTGAGGGGGACGGGGTGAGGAGTGGGGGGACGATGGGTAAGAGGGCTGGAGGAGTCGGAATGATGGGTACAAAGGAGTGCAAAGGAGTACAAACGAAAGCAGAGAACAACATATCTTATGGTCCTTGCTAGTCTGTTTGTTAGAGAAGGCTATGACTATGGTATCTAATTCTATGAGGTGAAGATAAAGATAGGTAAGCAGGATGGGGGATGAGGAAGGATGAGGGGGGAATAAGAAGTACGGGGTGACAGGGATGGTAGGTGACATAAGGTAAGGGAGTGTAGGTTTGGGACAGGGAGGGTGTGAGGGAGTAGGGATGAGGAGGACAGGGAGGAGTAGGAGTGACAGGGATGGGGATGGGATGGGAATGGGGAATGAGTAAAGAGTAAGGGATGATGGGGATGAGGAAGAATAGATAAGACTAGAGAAATGAATGAGGAGGGGGGGTTGTGGAGAGAGGAGTTGTACAGTGATGCAGTGAGGAGAGAGAGAGAGAGAGAGAGAGAGAGAGAGAGAGAGAGAGAATGGGAGGGTGAGGGTGAGAGGGATTATGTGGGGAGATAAGGGGATGAGAGATATTAAGGGGAGTAAGAGAGGGAGGAGGTGACAGAGAGAGAGAGAGAGAGAGAGAGAAACTACACTGAGCTACAAGGACAAGTAGTAGCTCAAAAGGTTTTACGACACACCGAGAAAGCACAGTTTGCCTCATAAATTCATCTTTAACCATCCCTCTGCAATATAAACCTGTGATGAATTAAATCTGTATGGCAAAGAGATGATGTATGTGCTTCAAAAAAAAAAAAAAAAAAACTCTATTATCTATTTACCAGTTCAAATAAATCTCTTGTATGCAACAGACTAGATGGTTTATATCACACAGGGATGGCTTATGCGAATTGAAGCTGTTGACTGGATCGTGACAGAAGTTGCAGAGTCAATATTGCTGCTTAATTTGTGAGGGAAAAGTGTTGCAAAGATTGTCACTCCACATCTCCCATCCTCAGACACGGAAGAAGAGTTACACCTACCCCGGAAGGAGGAGGTAGGCTAGGAAGTCTTACAAGGAGAAAAGGAAATATTCAATCTAACTTTAAACTAGACCCAACAAATCTTTTCTATCGTAACTCCTAGGTCGGGGAAATGTCAGCTCCGGTCGTTGTCGCTTTCAGGTGCTGTAGATCTTGCAGGTGAGGCAATTAGCAAATCAAGGTGGAAACGCTACAGGTGAGAGTTCCCTTCGTGATTTCTAGCTGAGATGGGGCTAAATATGTGCTAGTAGTTTGTCTTTTAAAATCATTGAGGGGATTCTGAGCTCTTGTCTGTATTGAAAGGAGGATTGGATACTAGACCTTACTCCCTTCTCCCGTGTATGTGTATGTTTGTTGTGTGTGTGTGTGTGTGTGTGTGTGTGTGTGTGTGTGTGTGTGTGTGTGTGTGTGTGTGTGTGTGTGTGTGTGTGTGTGTGTGTGTGTGTGTGTGTGTGTGTGTGTGTGTGTGTGTGTGTGTGTGTGTGTGTGTGTGTGTGTGTGTGTGTGTGTGTGCGTGTTTTCCCTTCACCACATGAGCTTGATAAATAGCCTACCATGTTTCCTCCGTACCTCGCTTTTCCTCCTCTCCTTGCTCTCCCTTCTCCCTCCACATCCCTCCCCAGTCTCTCCCCCCTTCTCTCCAATTCTCCTAGGCTCCTCCACTTTCTCTCCCTGTCCCCTCTAACCTCCCTTTTCTATTCATCATTTGGTCCACCCAATTTTCCCCTTTCTTTTCTTTTTCCTCCCTGTCTTTGCTAGAACTTCCACCCCCCCCCTCTTTCTCTCTCTCTCTCTCTCTCTCTCTCTCTCTCTCTCTCTCTCTCACACACACACACACACACACACACACACACACACCGTCCCGTATCTTCGTCCGATCTTTATACCAATTACGACACAGGGAACCGACTTCTCGACTTCCGCCTAGAGTTACCCTTCCGCCGATATCCTTGACTAATCGGCGATCTATGGGCCGATAAATGGGGCGTATCGGACCCTTAGAACCCCTTATAAAATTCACCCTTAGCCCCTATGTCCCTGAGTCCCATTTTGGCGTACCTTAGATCACGTCTTATTGGTTCCTATGCCCCTGCCTTGAGGTCCATCTTGCGACTTGCAGGATGGACGAAAGTGTATTTGGGTCCTCGTCCTGGGAGAAAAATAGTCGTTTTGCGTCTTTATGGTCAAGCGATCTTGGTTTATTAGCCTGTATTGGGAATTATTGTGAGGGGGGAGAGTGTGGGGAGAAGAGGAGGGGAGGAAAAGAGAGGGGGAGAAGAGAAGAAAAGGCAGAAGAGACAGAGAGAGAGAATCGTACTGGCGTTTTGTGTGTGTGTGCTTGTGTGTGTGTGTGTGTGTGTGTGTGTGTGTGTGTGTGTAATTCACCGGGTCGGTCAGGATCACTTGATGGTCGTGATTGTCAGCTTTTACCCCCCCCCCCGGAAGGGAGCTGAGAGCTCATATAGTCCGATCTAAGGGCAAGGCTGTGACCTTCACACACGCACACACCCGTCCCCTTGTTCAAGGGGGACAGTAACCACCCACTTCGTCAGTGAAACTTTTTGCACCCTGAGCGAGGCGCGAACTCCCGTCTACCAGATGGCAAGCGAGAACGTTACCACTGCACCAGCGAGCGGTATGTGTGTGTGTGTGTGTGTGTGTGTGTGTGTGAGTGCGTACGTGGGTAGCAATTTATATCAAAGGAAATTAATGCTTAAGAATGATCGACGTATAAGATAACAGAAGTATAGCCAAAACACTCACACACACACACACACACACACACACACACACACACACACACACACACACACACACACACACACACACACACACACACACACACACACACACACGTCCACAGCTCTGCGTCACCTCATGTTCTCTGTGGGTCTTAAGTCTGGAGTAAGCTGGACAGTAGTCACCTGCTACCCCTCCCTCCCCACTGAAGGAAGGGCTGGGAAGGGAGGGAATTGAGGGAGAGGGAGGGGAGGAAATAGAGGGAGGAAGGGGAAGGGAGGATGGGCAAAGGGTGAGGGAGGAAAGGGGAAGAGGGAAGGAGAGAGGAGGGGAGGAAAGGGGAGAAAAGGGGGGTGCCAAGTTATACCTCCCCACCCCTTCATCTCCATTACTTATATGACCTTACAGAGGGGCATTGTTCACGGTCTTCTCTCCTCTCCCTCTCCCCTCCTCCCCATCCCTCAAATCTTCCCTCCTTTCCTTTATTTTCCCCTCTCTTACCCTGTTCTCCCCTTACCCTCCTCCTTCTTCTTTATTCTCCCTTATTTCCCCACTCTGACCCTCTCTTTCCCTCACCCTATCTTCCCATCTCAGTCCTTACCTATCCCGTTCATCTTTCCTCTTCCCACCCTTCCCTTTCCCTGCCTTTCCCATCCCTTAACCTTCTCCCCTAACTCCTCTCCTCTCCTCTCCTCTCTTCTCCTCTCCTCGCTTTCTTCCTTCACTACCCTTACCTTTGACTCATTGTTGTATATTATAGTCTTTCAAATAAATAGTCTCATAAAATTATTAGATATACTGCTGTTTGACTTCCTTTGTACTCTTTGTATTCTTCTCTTCCCTTCCTT
>NC_136972.1:24585860-24595860 GCF_032717465.1 Coenobita brevimanus
CACACCATCACATCCCTAACAATAATAATAATAATAATAATAATAATAATAATAATAATAATAACAGCTGATGATCTCGTTCTGTGATTGAGATGATATTTTGAACATAGAATTACACACACACACACACACACACACACACACACACACACACACACACACACACACACACACACACACACACACACACACACACACACACACACACACACATTATACAAAGACAAAACAGTTTAATTCTCTTTTTCCCTCTCTCTTTCTCTCTTTTTTCCCTCGCTCTCTTTCTCTCTTATTTTTCTCTCTCTTTAATCCACTACAACACTCACCCAGGCGTTTCCCCCTCCCAACAAAACCCCATCCATCACCTTCACATTTTTTCTTTTAGCTGTTAAGTGGTTTGTGTGTGTGTGTGTGTGTGTGTGTGTGTGTGTGTGTGTGTGTGTGTGTGTGTGTTCTCTCTCTCTCTCTCTCTCTCTCTCTGTACGGGGTCACTGTATCTCTTTCACCAATCCACCCCTTTCTCCCCCTCTCCCCCACCCATTTTTTCCTCCCCCTCCACACCTCCCCCCTCCACCTTCATCCGCTCTTATCCACTCCCCTCCACCTAGTCCTTATCTACCGCTTATCTCATCCACTATCTAAAGACGTGCTTGGGCTTGGCAGGTGAGAGCAGGGAGGGGGTCACCTGTTGGGCTTAATTAATGTGGCAGGTGAGATCGCGTTGTTTTTCACTCTCGCAAAATACCTGTAGATACCTTAATTAGAGATGACCTTAATTTGACAGGTGAGATTTTTATTTTTCTTATTTTTTTCTTTCCTCTTTTTCTATTTCCTTTTTTCTCTCATACAATAGATATCATAGTTAGATTTTTCCTTAACGTGGCTAGTCAGCTAGAATATTGCTCACCCTTGTGGAATGGATGTGGAGAGGTGGCATTAAAACAACTAGACCAAATTCAGAACAGAGCTGTTAGAATTTTCAATAACCCTGCCACTACAAATAAACTACCTACCCTACAGGTAAGAAGGAATGTTGCCTTCCTTGCATTATTTTACAGATACTTTTATGGCAAATGCTCAGACGAAGTTGCATCCATTGTCCCACCTCTCCACGCCTTCCCCACCTCTCCACACCTTCCCCACCTCTCCACATCTTCCCCACCTCTCCACACCTTCCCCACCTCTCCACATCTTCCCCACCTCTCCACACCTTCCCCACCTCTCCACACCTTCCCCACCTCTCCACACCTTCCCCACCTCTCCACACCTTCCCCACCTCTCCACACCTTCCCCACCTCTCCACACCTTCCCTTGTGGTACACGGGCATCTGGTAGCGCTCATGGCTGGACTGTCACACTACCATATTGCACAACTTTCGCCTATCAGAATTCTTTTATTCCCCGAACTGCATCTCTTTGGAACTCGCTTCCCCAGAGTCGTTTCCCCCCCAACTTCAACCTACAGCTGTTCAAGTCCAACTGTTACAGACTTTTTATGAACGGAGGACACCTGTAATCCGGTGTATGGATTATTTTTATATTCATTTGTTTTTTCTTACCCTGTTCTGTTATTTTAAAAAAGTTATATTTTGTTTTTCTTTCTTTTTTCTCTCTGCCTTTCGTTTGTACTCCCCTCTCACTCTTGCCTCTCAGTTACCCTTCTTTCATCCACTCTTACCTTCCTTACTCTCCTCCTTTCTCTTCTCCTTCATCAACTCTCTTCCTTCTACCCCCCCCCTCCTTATCTCTGTCTCCCTCCTCATTTCTCCTCCCCACCTCTCTATCTCTCTTCTCTCTTCCCCTCCTTACCGCTCTATCCCTCCTCTCTTTCCCTCGTAACTCTCTTCCTTCTTTTTCTCTTCTCCTCTACATACCTTCCTTACTCTCCTCCCTTCTCCCTCGTCCCTCCTCCCTTCTCCCTTCTCCCTCCTCTCCCCTCCCTCCACATCCTTACCTCTATGTCCTCTTTCTAGATGCAGTGTCCCTTCCTTAGACCTACTTAAAACTCACCTGTAAAGAAAAATACAATAATAATAGAAGTAGTAGTAGTAGTAGTAGTAGTAAAAATAATAATAATAATAATAATAATAATAATAATAATAATAATAATAATAATAATAACAATAATAATGATAATAATTGTAATACCTGATCATTTTACCTGTGAGGTGGAGGAAACGCATGTCACCTGCTTGGGTACTAATTTCCTACCGAATTTCTCGAGACTGGGAGGAGCATGATGGATTATTATTTTATTCATTTAAGTATTTATTTATTTATTTATTTATTTATTTATTTTTACTACTAGACGATACAATTCAACTTCCCTTCCAACCTACGTTTCCTCCTCTCTCTCTCTCTCTCTCTCTCTCTCTCTCTCTCTCTTTACGTCTTTTCTTCTTCCCTCACTATCTTCTCTATCTTTCACTCTTTCTCTTCCTCCATCCGCACCATCTTTCCTCTCTCTGGCACCCTCCCTCCCTCCCTCCCTCACCATCATCTTGCCTTTCCCTACCTCATCATTTCCTTGTCTCACCTTCCCTCACTCCCTCCCTCCCTCCCCCCCCATCTTCGTCTCTCTCCCTCCCTCCTCATCTCCGTCTCTCTCCCTCCCTCCCCCCTTCCCTCCACTTATCCCTCTAATCCTACCTACTTTCCTCTCTCTCTACTTTTCTCCCTCTCCTCCCTCCCTCCCTCCCTCCCTCCCTGCATTCAGACAACTTATACCACCATTTACAATTCCTCCCTCTTTCCCTCCCTCCTCCTTCTCTCTCCTCCACTTCTCCCCTCTTTCTCCTCCCAACTTCCTCCCCTTTTCCCACTCGTCTCCTCTTTCCTCCCCTTCTTCGTCTCTTCTCCTTCCTCCCCATCTCCCTGTCTTCTCGCCCTCCTTCCTCCCCTTCTCCCTCTCTTTTCCTCTTTCCTCCCGTTTTTCCCTCTCTTCTCCTCCTCCTTCTCCATGCCTTCTCCCTCCTCTCCTTCTTCTATTCTCCCTCTTCTATCTCCCTTCCATTTATCCTCTCCCTTCTCCTCATGATTTCTCCCTCCCTTCCTCAATCTCTCCCTTCCCTCCTGCTTTTTCCTCCCTCTTTCCCTATCATTTCTCTCCCTTAATTCCTCCTATCTTCTCCTCCACCTCCCTTTTCCTCACTTCCCTCTTCCTCCCTCACCCTCTCGCCTTCTCTCATTCATACCCTCACCTCAACCTCTCATACTCTCGCTATCCCTTCTCTCTCTCTCTCTCTCTCTCTCTCTCTCTCTCTCATTTCCCCCCCCTCCCTACCCCTCTACTCCTTATCCCCCTTTAAAAAAAAATATGAATCCGAGTGTGTGTAAAAAGAAAAAAATGAAAGAGAAAAGAAAGAAAAACGCGACAGAAAAGAATGAGAGAGAGAGAGAGAGAGAGAGAGAGAGAGAGAGAGAGAGAATCAGGTAGAGAAACAGACAAAGAGAATGGGGGCGAGGAAGGAAACCATAAACACACACACACACACACACACACACACACACACACACGCACACACACACACACACACACACACACGCAGAGGAAACTACAAAACCACAGAGAACCAAAAAACACACAATCACCTGCAAAACAACAGAACCAGGTAAACCACACAGGTAGCACAGGTGAGATCATACTCCACCGCGAGACTGATCACCTGCAGGGGTGTATTTGCAGCCGAGGCCCACCGCATATAACCTCGCACTGGCAATGATCGTAGCCACTTATTCCCAAATGTAAACAGCCCGAGACACTCACCCACCTTGGCCACGATATTTTGGCCCTCTCGGAATGTCAACACACGGGATAAGAATAATGGAGTGGCTATTTTAACTCCCTCAAGGATGGGAAGGTTAAAGGGATGCTGTATTGTTGGATTGGATTTATACTGGTTGTGTTTTGATGCGTAGTTCTTCATGTATTATTAAGAGCAAAAGTCAACACTGATGTTACTACTACTGCTTTTACTACTACTGTTACTACTGCTGCTACTACTACTATTACTACAGGTAATAATAATAATAATAATAATAATGAAGAGGCTGCAAAATGGAAATCTTTAGAGTACACACACACACACACACACACACACACACACACACACACACACACACACACACACACACACACACACACACACACACAGGCTAAAAAAACAGATAATAAGTCCAAATACTAATAAAGGAGGACTGAATTCTGGGCAAGGTTGTGAGTCGACAGGTGGGCTGAGAGATGGGCCATTTTGTGTAGTGTTTATTGCGTTTATACCTGTGTCTTTACAGGTATGTCTCGGCCACTAAAGGAGGATAAAGAATAATGGTTAATGATAGGGTAGTAGTAGTAGTAGTAGTAGTAATAATAATAATAATAATAATAATAATAATAATCAGTGGAAACAAAACGAGAAGAGGTAATGCATAAATGATAATAATAAGAGGAATAAAAGTACTTGTGTGTGTGTGTGTGTGTGTGTGTGTGTGTGTGTGTGTGTGTGTGATCTCCCAGAAATTAAAGATGGAAGAATAATAGATACTGAATACAGACAGAGACAATAACAGTAATATAAAAAATCATCATAATCACCACCACCACCACCACCACCATTATCATCACCATCATCATCATCATCATCATCATCATCATCATCATCATCATCATCATCATTTTCCCCTTCTAAGAATAATAATAATCACGTTAAAACACCCAAGACAAATATAAACTGGACATCTATTTTCACTCAGAGGTTGGTCGTGAGTCAAGGAGGAAGGGTTAAAATGGTATATTGCTGCCTGTTTTCTCCCTACTACTACTACTTCTACTACTACTACTACTACTACTACTACACACACACACACACACACACACACACACACACACACACACACACACACACACACACACACACAACTAGAATAAACTGCTTGAAATATTAAGGTACAGTTTGGGTTATACATTATCTCGACCCATACTCTACATCTGTCCAAATCCTTCCCTTCCCCTTTCCCCTTCCCCCTTCCCCCTTTCCCCTCCCCTTCCCCCTTTCCCCTTCCTCTTACTCACTCACGCATTTATAGTTTTCTTGTCTTTCTCTCCCTTCCTCCACTTATCCGCCTAATCTCCCTTCTCTTCTCTCTCCTTACTTTCCTTCCTCCCTCCTGCCCTCCCTCACTATACATTCCTGCTTTCAGACATTACTCTCTCTCTCTCTCTCTCTCTCTCTCTCTCTCTCCATATACATAGGTCATACCGAAATCATTATCCTAAAAACATACTTGTATATACACTACCATAATTATACAGACAATATACTAAGCTGAGAATAGAATCATATACACCAGGAATTAACTAAGACTAAAGTATACAATGATCATACGGAATGAGTATACGGAATGAGTATACTTCATCTTCTTATATTTACACTTACGGATCGGATGCAAGAGTTTGTTTACATGATGGATTCGATACGTAGCCCCTTCCGTCGTGCTGTTTACCTGTTTATCGATCTGCCTCTCACCTGTTGACCGCCTAATTAGTCTTACTTACCTGGCCGTATCCCTGTCAGCTCACCTGTTTGTGGATATTCAACAGTTTAATGTGCAAATAAGCTTGTGGGATGACTGGGATGTGGGATTGTGGAATTTTTCACTCTCTCTCTCTCTCTCTCTCTCGTAGGATGTCCCCCGAGATATTTAAGAAATTTGAGGTTATTTTTTGGCTAATTTAGGGCGAAAAATGTTACGGTATATCGACATAAGTCCAATTTTTAGCCCGTTTCAGTACTACACACACACACACACACACACACACACACACACACACACACACACACACACACTCATCATCACCAAAGCTCCTGCATCTCATCACCTAACTGCACCTCAAACATGGTAGGGTAGGACAAGGTTACAGAACGTGAGGTATGGCATGGTAGGGTATGGTAGGCTATGGTAGGACATGGTAGAGCTAGGTATAAGGCAGAACATACACACACACACACACACACACACACACACACACACACACACACACACACACACACACACACACACACACATAAACACACACACATACAAATAGTGAGGGGAGGAGAGGAGAGGGGAGGGGAAGGAAGAGGGTTGTAAGGGAGAGTTTGAACCCCTACCCCCTCTCTTTCTCTCTCTCTACTCATTTCCTTCTCTCTCTACTCCCTCCTTCCCCTCATATTAAATTTTTATTGTCACATTTCAACACCAAGGAAGCGTTGGGGAAAAAATAAAAGAGAGAGAGAGAGAGAGAGAGAGAGAGAGAGAGAGAGAGAGAGAGAGAGAGAGAGAGAGAGAGAGAGAGAGAGAGAGAATGTATGTATGTGTGTGTGTGTTTATGGGCGTGTTTGTGTTATGTTTGTTTCATGTTTGTGCTTGAATATATGTGAGCTTTTGCGTTCTTTTGCATTTTGTATTTGTCTGTGTGTATGTATGTATGTATGTTTGTAGGCTGTGTATCTGTGTGTATATATATATATATATATATATATATATATATATGTGTGTGTGTGTGTGTGTGTGTGTGTGTATGTATGTGGGGGGGGATGAGAACGGTATAGGCAAGAGGATATGAGTGTAGCGAGGAGAGGTGGAGGAGAGTAACCAGAAGAAACACGAAAAAATATGGCGAATTACAGAGATGCACAGTCAATTGGAGAGGGTCACGGAAGGACTGGGCGAAACAGTGAGACAGTGGAATAGGGAGGGATAAGGGTGAAATAAGGTGGAGTGAGGCAGAATGTGGCAGTGTGAAACAGAGTGGGAAAGAGTGAAAAAGGGGTGGGGAAAAGTGAAACAAGGTGACGAGTGGAGGAGAGTGGGGCAGAGTATAAAAGAGTGAGGCAGAGTGAAACAGGGTGGAGAAGAATGAAACAGATTGGAGAAGAGCGAAACAGGGTGGAGATAAGTAAAACAGGGTGGAGAAGAGTGAGGGAGGATGGAGAAGAGTGAAACAGAGTGAGGCAGAGTGAAACAGGGTAAAAAATCAAATAAGATTGCTGCAAGGTGGAGTGTGTTGGGTGTTGAGAGGTGGGCAGCGTAATGTGAGGCAGGGCAGGGCAGGGCAGGGCAAGGCAGGGCAAGACACGATGGGGTCGGGCAGGTGTTGGCAGGGCCCGCACACAGATACAGGTGCGATAAGACCAATCACTTCCGGTGCACAGGTACAAATCAGGTTAACTGAGTCGCGGAAGGTATATAAAGGTGGGTGAGTTTGGGTATGTGAGTATTTAAAGAGTTATGAGATTGATTGGGTGTATTTGTGAGTATATTGGTGAGTATGTGAGTGTTATGTGAGTATATATGTGAGAGTATGTGGGCATCTGTGTGTGTATGTTCATGTATATGCGCAGAGCTGTTTGGGTATGTGGGAATGTGTAAACTAGAGTGATTTTTATAGAACATATTGGTGACTTTGTTAGGAATCTACTGTATACTATTAAAGAAATAAAGGAATCATTCTCTCTCTCTCTTTCTCTCTCTCTCTCTCTCTCTCTCTCTCTCTCTTCGTTCACCCATGTTTCACCTCAACACCCACCCCAATCAACCCCACCACACCCCACCTTTCTCCTCCCCACCAATATCCACCTTCACCCCAATCCACCTCACTTAACCCCACCATTAACCAAGAAGAAAGAGGAGATAAAAAGAGGAAAAAAAGGGAAAGAAGAGGAAAGAGGAAAGGAGACAGGGGAAACAGCAACAGTTCAAGAGGAGACAGAAGTGGTGGGGAATGTGGATGCTTTTGGTATTCAAGCACTGAGCCTATAAATATCCGTAAGACAGGTTGAGAGAGAGAGAGAGAGAGAGAGAGAGAGAGAGAGAGAGAGAGAGAAGGAGAGGGAGAGAGGGAGGGAGGGAGGGAGAAGGAGAGAGAAAAGCAGTTAAAAAGATACACAGACCATACAGACATTACGATTCTAGTTACAGTTCTCCTCCAATATAATTAAAAATCAGTTCTCTATTCAAATGAGTAAAACAAAAGGATGCAAAGTCAAAAATGCTCTCCCCCACCCTCCAAACCCTCTTACTTACAATGATCCCTTCCAAGCGTTGGGCTCCGGGGCTAGGCTATCGTGGTCCATATCATTTCAGGGAGGGAGGTAGACTTACGCAGGAAAAATATAAATTGAAATAACATCCTACCGTGTGAAAACACCTGAAGGAAATTTCACAGGAACGTTGGAATTCAGTATATATATTATGAACAAAATCTGCAAGGAAAGGAGGGAGGGAAAGAGGGAGGGAGGGAGGGAGGGAGGCAGAGAAGGCGACATAGATCTCACGGCAGTCTCTATCCATCTTCATCCTCTATCTCTATGTCGCGATGTTTCTCAATATCCGCCATCTTAGTACACCCAGGGGCCGAATAAACTCCTTGGCCTCTTCACTACGAGCATGTATTTTTTTTTCTTGCTATCTACACACAAACATACTGAAAATTCTGTGTGTTGTGTATCTCTCTCTCTCTCTCTCTCTCTCTCTCTCTCTCTCTCTCTCTCTCTCAAGCACTCTCTTCCTGCCTAATAATCTGCTTGTGAGGCCCCGTAGTCATGCACAGGGGTTGTTAATGAGGAGGGATGAGTGTGTAACAAGACGCTTCACTAATCCAATAATTACTTCGCCTTTAAGTGGGGTAATCGCATCAAATGAGCCGAATCGCGCCCTTATTAAATGACTTTCATGTTAACGAAGAAGAGGAGTGTTGTGTGGTGGTCTTGTGAGGGGTGTTGTGTGCGTGTGTGTGTGTGTGTGTGTGTGTGTGTGTGTGTGTGTGTGTGTGTGTGTGTGTGTGTGTGTGTGTGTGTGTGTGTGTGTAAAGGCATATGTGTGCCAAAGAGGGAACAGGCGAAGGTACAGACGACCTTGAAATTCCTTTAAAGAATAAGGATGAATTTAGAATGTACAGTCAAATGCATAAATCCTTACACCTCCCCTGCCTCTCTCATCCCAGGAACTATAGAAACTTATACAATACGTACTGTAAAAAAAGATGCATATTATCATCCCCCAATGAATGACAATAAGCAACTCATTCCACTTCGTCTGCGAATCCGGCGAAGGGAGGGAGGGGGGGGGGAGGACGTGAGTATTACCCTGTGCACTTTTCCCATCAAGACTCATACAGTATTCCCCGTAAAGTATTATAAGTAGAGCGTGTCTTGCCCGCCTCACTTATAATCCTGTCATATTCCCAGTAGTCACGACCCTACTTAATCTCACTCTTTCGTAAGATCAAAAAATATGCGTAAGCTTGGGAGGAAGGATAAGATATATTTTTTCCTCTCTTCTTTCCTGCTTTCTTTCTCTTTCCTTACCTCCTCCAGCCACCCATCTCTCCTTTACTTCCCCCATCCCTTCCTCTCCCCTCACCCCTTCCCCTCGTCCCTCACCCCCACACCGCAAGGGTATCATTTTCAGTCACCCACGGAAGAAATCTCCCCTAAGTCAGTCACCCCTGATAGCAGAGGGTGTGGGGTGAAGGGTGGGGTGTGGGGAGAGGTGTCTACAGCCCCACACCCTATAAATCACACCCTACACCCGCATCTACATCCTCAAACCACACACCCTCACACCCCCACACCACACCCCCACCCCCACACCCCCACACCACACCCCCACCCCCACACCCCCACACCACACCTTACCCCCATCTCAACCCACACCCCACACGTCATAGAAAACGTAGATCAACCACTCCCAATTTTCTGTTGAGTAGAGTTTTCTTTCACTATTTTTTTCTTCATTTTTTATTTATTGTTTGTAAATGAGGCTAAATGACATTCTTTTACGGTCGCTTACTTTCTCACTGTCTCTAACTCACTGTCTCACTTCTGCTGATAATAGGGTTGGTGCTCTCTCTCTCTCTCTTCTATCTATCTGTCTGTCTGGTTTCCATCAAAGTATTGCAAATCGTCAATTTAAAAAATGTTGAATAATACATAGAAAGATAGATAGATAGATAGATAGA
>NC_136972.1:24610860-24633360 GCF_032717465.1 Coenobita brevimanus
CTCTATTACCAAACCAGTTTCTACCGATTTCCTTACTGAAACGGAATTTTTCTGGTTTGAAACCATTATTTCTAGTTCTATCCTGTATGCTCACTTTAAGTACCTTGCTGATATCTCCCTTATTTATACCCTTCATCCACTTAAACACCTCAATTAAGTCTCCCCTTACTCTACGCCTCTCTAGCGAATGCAGACTTAGTCTTTTCAGTCTGTCTTCATATGACAGGTTCCGGACGTCATGTATCATTTTTGTCATTCTTCTCTGTACATTTTCTAACGAATTAATATCCATTCTATAGTAAGGACACCAAAATTGTACTGCGTAGTCTAAATGTGGCCTTACTAATGCTAGATAAAGTTTCAGTATTACTTTAGATGATCTACTGCTCACGCTTCTCGAAATAAATCCTAGGACCCTATTTGCTTTATTTCTCGCATTAATACACTGTTGCCTTGGTTTAAGGTCGTTACTAATCATAACTCCTAGATCTCTCTCGCATTCCGATTTGCTAATTTCTTTGTTATCTAAGCTGTAATTAGTATCTCCAATGGTCTTGCCTACGTTAAGTACTTTATATTTTTCAACGTTAAATTCCATTTGCCAAGTTTTAGACCATTTGGACAATGTATCGAGGGCTTTTTTTAAGTTATGGCAATCGTCAGTCGAGTTAATGATACGCCCTATTTTTGTATCGTCGGCAAACTTGCTGATGCTGCTATTGACTCCTAAATCTAGATCATTTATATATATGATAAATAATAAGGGACCGAGTACTGAACCCTGTGGTACACCGCTAGTTACTAATCCCCAGTCCGACTTAGTTCCATTTATTAATACTCTCTGCTTTCGTCCTTTCAGCCAGGATTCTATCCATTTTAAGATATCGCCGTCTATACCGTGTGCTCGAACCTTTCTAACTAACCTTTCGTGTGGGACCCTATCAAAAGCTTTACTAAAGTCCAGATAAATAACATCGTAAGCTTTATCGCTATCTACTGCCTCATAGACCTCCGAGTAGAATGAGAGAAGAGACAGCTGAAGAACACGATTAATGGAATTATAGCACTGA
Source organism: Coenobita brevimanus (assembly GCF_032717465.1). Taxonomy (NCBI): domain Eukaryota; kingdom Metazoa; phylum Arthropoda; class Malacostraca; order Decapoda; family Coenobitidae; genus Coenobita; species Coenobita brevimanus. The sequence goes on from NC_136972.1 coordinate 24,611,931, forward strand.
CTTTCTATAATAGCTGTCATAATTCAGGCATAGATAGATAGATAGATAGGTAGATAGACAGACGTAGAAAGATAGATAGATAGATAAATAGATAGATAGATAGATAGACAGAGAGAAAGATATACAGATAGACAGAATGATAGACAGACAGATAGATAAAGTTTTCACGAATCCACAGCTATAAGGAAATGATAAGGAAGTAATTTTTAGACTTAAGATGCACAGAGGACACAAGATCATCTCCCCTTTCTTTACTACGATGTTTTTTTGTTCTTAAGAAGGACGTAGGAAAAAAAAACGTAAAAAAACAGATAAAAATATTGTTCTAGTTGCTTTTTTTATCCCTTCGCTTTGGTGTGTGTTTGTTTTTTTTTTCCATTCATACTTTCCTATAAAATTTCCTCGTTCGTTTTTTTCTATGCTGGTTGGTTTTCCTCCTCACATTTTCCTGCCAACTTCGACTGCTGTGTCTGAGAGAGAGAGAGAGAGAGAGAGAGAGAGAGAGAGAGAGAGAGAGAGAGAGACTTCTTCTTTACTATCCTTGTCTTGTTCTAGTAATGTAGTCACAATTTCATAGTTCTTCTTATGTTCTTCTGTTCTATTGTTCTTGTAAATAAAGATGGTTATGAGAGGGATTTGGTTGATATGTTTGTGGATCAGGGCTTGGTGGATCAGTAAGTGGAAGGAGAGGGCCTGGTGGATCAGTATGTGGAGAGCAGAGATTGAGGTGGATTGTGTGGATGTTAAAGTCTTCCAAGATTGAGATTCCAGAGAGAGAGAAAGATGGAAAGGAAATGTAGGTTTCTTCTCTGCGTTTTCTTTATCAGTAAAATTAAGGGAGGTAAACAGGGCACACATTTTTAGTCAGAGATTGGCATGATTTCGGATGCCTATGTAGAGAAAAGGCAGAAATCTGAGGCTAGGGAACGCGTGAATATGTGAGATTGTTGTGGTAGGTTCAGTAAGGCTCAATAGAACGTGAACCCAGTCGACTGCAGGCTGGAATCTTGCACAATCTACCGTCCTCCTCTTGGGTATTAGGGAGGGCACTGAGGGACGTTTGTAGAGCTAGGTAGAGGAGCCACGCAGTCATATCAGTGCCACCACGTGAGGGCGTCCTTCGCTAGATTCACATATACGCAAAACCTCTACTCTTTTCAACCAAACTTGGCCTAGTTTTTCGTCCCTTTGCAGCTTATTTTCACGAGTCTCAGTGGCAGAAAAGACAGTAATGCATCTCTACATCCTTTTTTCGTTGCACTTCTTCGTGACTAGCAGTATAATGTTAATCTACTGGTACTGCTCACCATTCAGATTGAGAGATTGTGATTTTAGGCCAAGTTGGGGTAAAAACTGTATATCTTTAGGAAATTAACAACTCTCCCCCTCCTTCCCGTCTCCCCATATCCCCAATCATTTTTACTCCCCACCTCTGTCACCCCTTATCTTCTCTCTCTCTCCCCACATTCCCTCTCACCATTACCTCCCTTACCTCCCCACACATCACTCTATTTTTCCTCAACTCACCCCACTTACCTTCTTTTCCTCCCTCATTTCCTTTCCCTTCGTTTCCCCCACATTCATCATATCCTCTCTTCCCTTTCTCCCCCCGTCCCTTCATCTCTACCTCCTCCCCTCCATTTCTCCCCCTCTCTTTCCCTCCATCTCATTACCTCTCCCTTCCTCATTCTGTCCTCATCTTTCCCTCCCTCATTCTTCTCCCCTCTCTCTCTCTCCTTCCAGCCCACCATCCCTCCCTTCCTCCCTCATTCTACCTCTATCTCTTCCTCATTCTCCCTACCATTTCTGCCTTCCTCCCTCATTCTTCCTTCTATCTGTCCTCCTTCATTCTTCCCCGACCTCTCTCTCCCAGCATCCCTCTCTCCCCCATCTGTCACTCATTCTCCCCACCATTCCTGCCTTCCTTCCTCATTCTTTTCCTTACTTCATTCTCCCTACCATTTCTCCCATCCTCCCTCTCCATCTCTCCGTCTTCCCTCCCTCCTCCCCCGAGTCATAATCCGCCCACAGGGTTAAGTCGCCAGTCCATTAATGTTTGAGAGGCGGTCAGGGGGGACAATGTGACGGGGGACATCTCTCTCCCTGGGGACTGCTGGGAGAGAGGGAGGGAGAGAAGGAGGGAAGATGGAGGGAAGAAAGGAGGGAGAAGGGATGGAGGGAGTCAAGGAAGAAGAGTTGTATGCAAGGAGGGAAGGAGGAAGGAGGGAAGAGGGAGGGAAGGAGAAGAAAGATGTTGTGAAGGACGGGGAAGAGGTGGATATGTGCAGGGAATGAGGGAACATAAGAACATAAGAAGAGAGGATAACTGCAGTAGGCCGGTTGGCCCATGCTAGGCAGCTCCTAGAAGAGTAACTGAACTACTAGAATGAGATAAGGATAGCAAAGAAGAAGGCTCTCCCCCGCCCTCCAAACCCTCCAGCCGAAGCCGGCAGGAAAAAGTAAGAAAGAACACCACGCCGTATAGAAAAACTGGCGTGGACATTTTACAGGAAAGTGTGAAAGGAGAATAGAGACTATCACAGTGTAACCTGAAAAGGAAATATTATGAATTAGTATTGGTTATAAGATTTTCTTTTTTCTATATCCACCCCTTATTAGTCATATGCTTATCTAGCCTATGCTTGAAACTCTCAATGGAAGAGGCAGCAACTACTTTACTAGGTAGCTTATTCCATTCGTCTACTACTCTATTACCAAACCAATTTCTACCTATTTCCTTACTGAAACGGAATTTTTCTAGTTTGAAACCATTATTTCTAGTTCTATCCTGTATGCTCACTTTAAGTACCTTGCTGATATCTCCCTTATTTATACCCTTCATCCACTTAAACACCTCAATTAAGTCTCCCCTTACTTTACGCCTTTCTAGCGAATGCAGACTTAGTCTTTTCAGTCTGTCTTCATATGACAGGTTCCGGACGTCATGTATCATTTTTGTCATTCTTCTCTGTACATTTTCTAACGAATTAATATCCATTCTATAGTAAGGACACCAAAATTGTACTGCGTAGTCTAAATGTGGCCTTACTAATGCTAGATAAAGTTTCAGTATTACTTTAGATGATCTATTGCTCACGCTTCTCGAAATGGAAGGAGGGAAGGATGAAGAAAAGGAGGGAAGGAAGGATGAAGAAAAGGAGGGAAGGAAGGAGGAAGAAATGGAGGAATGGAAGGAGGAAGAAAAGGAGGGAAGGAAGGAGGAAGAAAAGGAGGGAAGGAAGGAGGAAGAAAAGGAGGGAAGGAAGGAGGAAGAAATGGAGGAATGGAAGGAGGAAGAAAAGGAGGGAAGGAAGGAGGAAGTGATGGATGTTTGCAGTGAAGGAGGAGGGAGGGATGGAATGAAGGAGAGTAGAAGAAGGAAGATATGAAGAGAGAATGACGGAGGGATGGTGGGAGGAATGAGGGAGGGAAGAAGGGGGAAGAGAAGGAGGGAGTGCAGGAAGGAGGAGGAGGAGGAGGAGGGAGAGATGGAGAGGAAGGCTGTCTCATGCGAAGTGTGTGACGATGTTATATAAAGCGCTGCAACATAACACAACATAACACAGCATAACACAGCATAACACAACATAACACAAAAATAACACATACATAAGACAACATACCGTGCATAACATACATAACACATATAACACACAACACATACGTAAGACGCATAGCATACATAACATACATAGCACATAACACATAGCACATACCTTAGAACATAACACATATAACACACCTAGCTCACACCTTAACATATACAGCATACATATCACATAACACACACACATAACATACAACACATTTCAACATAACACACATAACACATAAAATATACCTTAACACACAGAACACCTTAACACTGATAACACGGGAGGGTAGGTCGTAATTCCTTTGTCTGGGGAGCGTACTTAACACCTCTTCCTTGGCGATTTATTTTGCATGAAATCTAAATATTCTTGTCTGTGTTATTGAAGGGAAATGTGTCGAGGTTAATAAGGTGTAATGTGAAAGAGAGAGAGAGAGAGAGAGAGAGAGAGAGAGAGAGAGAGAGAGAGGGTCCCTGGGGAAGACACAACCTCTCTCAAACCCACACAACTTTTACCAGCTCTGGCATTTGGGGGAGGGAGGGAGGGGAGGGGAGGGGGAGGGAGAAAGAGGAGAAGGGGAGGGAGAGAGGAGGACTGTGGGAAGGGAAGAATAGGGAAAGGTTAGGGGGTGAAGTGTGTGGGGAGGATAATAGGTGTGGGGAGTGGGAGAGAAGAGGAAAGAGGGGGGTGGAAAGAAGAGGGGTTAGTATGAGTGTGTGGGGAGGGTGAGGATGGGATGGTGTGGGGTGTGGGGAAGGGGTTTGGGGAAGGTAAGAGTAGGAATGTGAAGGGAATGGGGGGAAAGGGTAATGAGTGTGAAAGGAGAGTGGGTTAGGATGGGGAGGGTAGGGGAGAGGGAGAGGAAAGGAGAAGGGAGGGAAAGAGGAGAGGGAGAAGAAAGAGGAGAGGGAGAAGAAAGAGGAGAGGGAGGGGAAGGGGAGAAATGGGGAGGATGAGAGAAGAGGGTGTGACAGACAGTGAAAAGAGTGGGGAGATAAGAAGAGTTGGGGAAGGGCAAGGAAGTGGAGGGGGGAAGAATGGATGGGGGAGGAATGAGAGGGGTAGGATGTGGAAAGGGTAGGTGAAAGGATGGGAGGAGTGAGAGTTGAGGGAAGGATGGGATGGGGAGTAGGGAGGCTGCTGGGAGTATGGAATGAATGGAGTGGATGGGAGGGAGGGAGATGAGATGGAGAGACGGAATCCTACATTTCATTCACCTTAACTTGGCTCAGATTTTCGTCCCTTTGCAGCTTATTCTACGTAGCTCAGTGGTAGAAAAAGACAATGCTGCGGCCTCTACACCTTTCCCATGGCACTTCTTCGTGATTAGCATCTGATTCAAGTGCTATTCTATTGTTACAACTCTGCAATTAAGATGGAGAGATGGCAATTTTAGTACTAGTCACGAAGAAGTGCTGTGGGAGGGAAATTGAGCCATTTTATAGTCTTTTTCTGCCACTGAGCTACGGGATATAAACCACAAAAGGACGAAAATCTATGCCAACTTAAAATGAATAGAGTTTAGGCAGTGTGATAAGTAGGGATGGAAGTCAGGGGATGAAGAGTATGAAAGGGTACAGAAGGGTAAAAAGGTTCCTGGTTCAATGAAAGCAGTGATGAGAATAGGGATGTGAGCAAGGAAGTGGAAAAAGGTCGCTGAATGAGAGTATTGTGATCCCTACTCTAACGTATGGAAGTGAAGCTTGGACCCTGTTGGAAGGATAGAAGTCAAGAGTGAAAGCAGTGGGAAGGAGGCGAGTGGAGCATGTGGAACTATATGGAGAGACAGATAAATGAGGAAGTGAAGGAGCGTTATGGTTGAGTGGAGCATGTGGAGTTACGTGGAGGGACAGATGAATGAGGAAGTGGAGGAACGATATGGTGTTAGAGTGTATATCCTAGAGAGTATTAGAAGTAGGTTACCTTGAGATGCTCTGGGCCGTGTGGAGAGGATGGAGAGTGAGACTGACTAGGAGAGCATATGTGAGTGAGATGGAGGGGTGGAGGAGGAGGAGTGAGTGGGAGGAAGGGAAGGGAATGAGTGAAGGGGGCGTATTGGAGGTAGGAGAGAGTGAGAATGGGTGTTTGGGGAAGATGAGGTGGGGAGAGAAATATTGTGGGGAGGAGGAAGGAGAGAGTGAGGCAGAGGGAAGGAAAGGAAGGAGGGAGAAGGAGGAAGGGAAGGAAGGAGATGTGATGGAAGAGGGAGAGGGAAGGAGGGGGGGGAAAGAGAAGGCGGAGAGAATGAGGCGTAGGGAGGGAGCGAAGGAGGGAGACAAAATGAAACAGAGGGAAGGAAAGGAGGACAGAAGAAGGAGAAGGAGGGGAGGGAGTGAGGGAGGGAGAGGAAATAAGAGAAATTAAGGGAATGTGACAGAGATTCGGCTTATGACAGAGAGGGAGGGAGGCTGAGGGAGGGAGATTTAAGAAGTCTTAGGGAGAATAAGGAAAAGCAAAAATTAAGAACAGAATTAAGGACGCAAGAATAGTAGACGAAATAATTGAATAAGAAGGAGAAAAATAAGATAGATAGATGAACAGATAGAGGTATGGACTGATAGATACATAGAAGCGATCAATTAACATAGGAGGTAGGCAGAGATAGAGATAGATAGAGATGGATAGATAGAAGTGATGAGCTAACATGGCAGAATATTGACTGAAGAGGACGTGAAATAAGACAGTAATAATAATAGTAATAATAATGATACTACTACTACTAATAATAATAATAATAGTAATAATAATAATAATAATAACAATAATAATAATAATAATAATAATAATAATAATAGTAAAAATTACCTTCAAAATTTGTAATAATAAAAAAATAATGGAATCAGAATTTACGAAGCAAGTAACATAAAAAACAAATGGTCTCAGGAGGATATGAAAAAAATTGAGTAAAAAAAACATGAATTATCGAGAGAAAAACAATATACTCTCTCTCTCTCTCTCTCTCTCTCTCTCTCTCTCTCTCTCTAAAACTGATAGATGAGGAAATGAAATGACAAAAACAAAACTACTCTCTCCCCCAATCTTTCTCTCTCTCTCTCTCTCTCTCTCTCTCTCTCTCTCTCTCTCTCTCTCTCTCTCTCCCTCTCTCTCTCAATATAACCGTGTAAGCCTCCATATATACCTGGATTTAATTATATATATATGTAGGGCAGACTAAAAATATTCTTACGTTGGCTCCCTGACAGCTCCCTCTTTCACCTTTGCAATTCTAGCTCTTATGTTAGCCTGCCTTAGAGCCTGATTTCCCGTGGCTCCAGGCTGGGGAGGAATGTTGATGACGTGTTGGTGACGTCACAGTTACGTCAGAGGGGAGAGAGAGAGAGAGAGAGAGAGAGAGAGAGACAGACAGACAGACAGACAGACAGAGAGACAGAGACAGACAGACAGACAGAGAATGGTAATCACTCTACATTCTACAGCTGTTTTGCCTAGCTTAACACCAGAATATGATCCTAGTCACGAAGAAGTGCTCTGGGAAGGATGTAGAGCCGTAGCATTCTCTTCATCTGCCACTGAGCTACGTGAAATAAGCTGCAAAAGGACGAAAATCTGGGCCAAGTAAAGGTGAAAGGAGTATAGGATTTTTAAGTCACTTCCTCAGGTATTCTCGCAGGTAAAGGAAGCTCAGTAACACCTCTTCCTCACCGATTTATTTTTAGATGCGGCCGTGTGATATCGTTTTGTGTGTTATTTATTCAGAGTATGGTGATGTAAGAATGATTTATGTCACACGGAAGAGAACGGTAAGGGATAATAAGCAACATAAATCGCTAAAGAATAGGTGTTTGGGAGCTACCTTGTCTGACGAATATACAGGCCTACGTCTCATTAACTATAGTTAAAAAGGAAATTGATATCTACACTTGGAGTATATATCTGTTTATCTGTCTGTCTCCCCACCACCACCACCATTTCCCCTCCCCACTCCCCCTCTCTCTACTCCTCTATTGATTCCCCTCTCCCCCACTTAATCCCCCCACTCTCCACTCCTCCTCGCTTCATCCCATTCTCCCCACCACCACTTCCTCATCTCCCCACGTCGCTTCACTCTCCCTTCCCTCCCTGTATCACTCCTACTCTTCCTTACCTCCCCACTTCATCTTCCCTTTTCCTCACTCCTTCTCCATCCCCTATTTCTCCTCTCCACCCACCCCCTCACTCTCCTCCCCACTCCTCTCTCCACTCCCCCATCCCCATCCCTCTTTCCCTTCATTTCCCCTCCCCATTCTCTCTCCATTACTCCCCACACTCCCCAAACCCTCTCTCCCACTTCTCCCCATTCTCTTCCCACTTCGCTCTCCACTTCCGCACCCCACTCCCCAATTTTCCTCCCCACTCCATCCTCAGTTCTCTTCCCACTTTCCTTCACTTTCCTCCCCACTCCATCCCCATTTCTCTTCCCACACTCCCCATTCCTCTCTCCTTCCATTTCTCCCCATTCTCCCTCTCACTTCTCTCTCCACCTCCTCACCCTACTCTCCCACTTTCCTCCCCACTCCATCCACGCTTCTCTTCCCACCATCTACACATCCCCATTCCATTCCCATTTCTCCCTCCACTCTCTCCACCTCCCCACCCCACTCTCCCATTTTCCTCCCCACTCCATCCACATTTCTCTCCCCAGTCCCTCCACCTCCCCACCCTACTCTCCCACTTTCCTTCCTACTCCATTCTCATTTCTCCCTCCACTCTCGCCACCTCCCCACCCCACTCTTCTCACTTTCCTCCCCACTCCATTCCTATTTCTCCCTCCACTCTCGCCACCTCCCCACCTCACTCTTCCCTTTTCCTCCCCACTCCATTCCTATTTCTCTCCCCACTCCCCCCACCCCGTACACACCCCGCTTTTAATTAAGTTACTTGAACTGCTTCCCTTTCTGTCTCTCTCTGTGTGACTCTGAATTGCTCTCTCTGTCTCTGTCTGTCTCTGTCTCTCTGCTAATATGTGTCTGCCCGTATGTGTGTGCCCGTACATGTGTCTGGCTGTGTATGTATGTATGTGTGTATGTATTCATGTATGTATGGATGGATGGATGGATGGATGGATAGATAGATGAATAATATATGTATATGTATGTGTGTGTATGTATGTATGCTTTTACGTATGCGTGTATGTATGGACACGGACAGGCGTGTATACACAAATGTGTATGTGTGTGCTTATGTATGTAGTGTATGTGTGTGTATAAATATGTATGTGTGTTCTTATGTATGTACTGAAGGTATGTGTATGTACCGTATCTATCTATCTATCTATATGTGTATGTATGTGTGTGTGTGTATGCATGTACGTATGTATGTATGCATGATCAATTTACATTATCACAGTCATGAACAGAAGTTTGTTTATAATCCTGCCCCTTTCAAACTTCTCATTCCTCCTCAAAAGACAGTGTCCTTCCCCCACATACTCTTTTACAGTGTGCTTCAAAATGTCATCACATAAAAATAGTTCACATCTTTCACATAGCACCTTCCATTGCCACCACAGCCGGTATAGAAGCGTCGGTATATTTTTGCTCATCGCTGTAGATTGTAAAAAAAAAAAAAAAAAAAAAGGGACTATTTTATCACAAGGCTGTATTGTTGATTCATGACGTCACGATCCAGCCTATCACGAGCCAGTCCTGTCGAAAGAGATGTTTGATTCGTGTCTAAATTCTACCTTTACTGTGCTGGACTGGATTGAGAGAGAGAGAGAGAGAGAGAGAGGGAGAGGTAAAGGTGAAGAAACACACAGCTCCTCAAACAACTCCTTCCTCATGCATAAGTAATCGATTGAACCTTCTCCAATTCAGATTTCTTGACCGTCTGTGTATTTCCTTTTCTTAGATGAGGTTAAGACGAAAATATAGAGATCTACTGGGGAAAAAAAACGGTGTATGATCAAGGTGTGTGTGTGTGTGTGTGTGTGTGTGTGTGTGTGTGTGTGTTGTTTAGTGTTTTATTTATTTTGTTTATATTCAGATTTCTTCCTTCCAAACGCAGTTGCTGAGTCGTAAGATAATGGCAATTAAAAAAAAAAACAGCGTATAAACAGGAAGGTGTGTGTATGTGTATGTATGTGTATTTGTGTGTGTATACGTGTCCGTGTGCGTGCGTGCGTGTGGTACATTTTTGGAATCTACCTTTTTCGCATTCTCCGTCTCTTTTTAATTTCCTCCGGCACTCAAGATGCACCGATAGGAACCCGCACGAAAAAAATATCCGTGTACCAAGAAGCCTGGTGGTCGGACGAGTGAGCTAATCGCAAGTTTATAAGCATTTTTGTCACCTTTGAGGCATTCGGCACTCGCTTTGAGATATCCGCCATTCACTCAGGTACTCGGCGCAGTCTTTGAAATATCCTGTACATTTTTAGATACCTGGTACATTAATAGACAGGACAATCTCAGGTATCCGGCACTTACACCAGATATCCGGCACTTGGTTTCAGATATCAGGCATTTACCCCCAGATAACCGACACTTGCGCTCACGTATCCGTCATTTACTCTCAGATATCCGCCACTTAATCCCAGATATCGGAGACTTACTCTCAGATATCCGACACTCACTTTCACATACCAGACACACACACTTCCGCAGCATATCCGACACACACACACACACACACACACACACTTCTACATATCCGACACACACACACACACACACACACACACACACACACACACACACACACTTCTACATATCCGACACACACACACACACACACACACACACACACTTCCATGTATCCGACACACACACACTTCCACATATCCGACACACACCCAACGCACACCCACACATACTCATATCCAACACACCCGCCCTTCTGCTGGATGAAAAAACAAGGAGGGGTGAGTCTTGATAAAACTTGCATCACCACACAAAGCTCTTCATACTTGCACTCCCGCCATTTTTTTCTCCCCACTTGGCTATTTTTCTCCTAAATTTTTCCCGACTTTAAAGTTTATTCCGCTAGTGTTTTCCCCACTTTGTTGTTTTTCCCCTAAATATTTCATGAGTTCCAGATTTTTTACCCCTAGTGTTTCTCCCCGCTTTGTTGTTTCCCTTCCAGAGTTTTCCCTAGCTCATTTTTTCCCCTATTGTTTTCCCTACTTGGTTGTTTTTTCCCTAAGTGTTCCAGGGTCTTGATATTTTCCCCAATTTTCATTAACCTTTGCTGTTTCCTCCCCTGATTGTTTTCCTATTTGGGTGTTTTTTCCCCATATTTTCACTATTTTGGTGATTTTCCCTAGCTATTTCCCCCAACTCTTTTGTTTTCTCCATACTTTCCCTATTTCCCCTGTCTCCCCTAAATATTTCCCCTACTCAGATGGTTTCCCCTAAATATTTCTCACCACTCCCTTGGTTTCTCCTAAATATTTCTCACCACTCCCCTGTTTTCCCTAAATATTTCCCACCACTCTTTTTCCATCTAAATATTTCCCTTCATTTTACTTTTGTTTTTTCATAAGTGATTCGAAGAAGAAGAAACACATGTCATGGGTTAATCAAAACAATCTTGGACTTTATTTTCTGGGCAAGCAAATAAATAAATAAATAAATAAATAATAAATAAAACTCTTACCATGATTAGATGTCATTTTAATATTACTCTCTGGCACTCTGGGTGTAGAAAAACAAGCAGTCTTCCTTCGTTTATTGTTTTTTTTAATTATAGCCATTGTTCCTTTATTTACAGTTGTCTTCATGAGTAGCCTTCCATTCTTTACTGGCCTTATTCTAGTCTTCCATACTTTAATAGTCTTTAATTCTAGCTTTCCCTCCTTTATTGGTCCTCTCTTCTAACCCTCCATTCCTTTACTGGTCTTTTTTTCTGGGTGTTCTTTAGTTTTTTCCTTCTAACCTTCCATTCCTTTATTGGTCTTTTCCTCCACTTTTCCATTCCTTTCTTTGTCTTTCCTTCTATCTTTCCATTCCTTTATTGGTCTTTTTTCTACCTTCCCACTCCTTTATTGGTCTTTTTTCTACCTTTCCATTCCTTTATTGGTCTTTTCTTCCCACCATCCATTCCTTTATTGGTCTTCTCTACCATCTATTCCTTTAGTGGTCTTTTTTTCTACCTTTTCACTCCTTTCTTTGTGTTTTCTTCTACGTTTCCACTCCTTTATTGGTCTTTTTTCTTCCTTTCCAACCTTTATTGGTCTTTTTTCTTCCTTTCCATCCTTTATTGGTCTTTTTTCTTCCTTTCCAACCTTTATTGGTCTTTTTTCTTCCTTTCCATCCTTTATTGGTCTTTTTTCTTCCTTTCCAACCTTTATTGGTCTTTTTTCTTCCTTTCCATCCTTTATTGGTCTTTTTTCTTCCTTTCCAACCTTTATTGATCTTTTTTCTTCCTTTCCATCCTTTATTGGTCTTTTTTCTACCTTTCCATCCTTTATTGGTCTTTTTCTACCTTTCCATCCTTTATTGGTCTTTTTTCTTCCTTTCCATTCTTTATTGGTCTTTTTTCTTCCTTTCCATCCTTTATTGGTCTTTTTTCTACCTGTCCATCCTTTATTGGTCTTTTTCTACCTTTCCATCCTTTATTGGTCTTTTTTCTACCTTTCCACTCCTTTACTGGCATTTTATTGATCTTTTTTTCTTACCACCAATTTCTTTATTGGTCTTTCACCTTTCCACTCCTTTATTGGTTTTTTCTTCTAACTATCCATTCTTTTACTGTTTTTTTTCTTTCTCTCCACTCCTTTATTAGCCCTTCATATTAACCATCCATCCTTTATTGGTCCTGTATTCTCGTGCACACACCCGGGATCCAAAATATCTTCGTTTTTACTCACTGGGAATATTTCTGTTTCTCTTGTCTTCTGAGATGTCGTGAACTCGAGTCTCCTTCGTCGCCTTCTTCAGGTATGTGTGGGGGAAGACGGCCCTAATCGGGGGATCCGGTAGCCCAAGACCCGTATTCTCGGTTCAAGGAGCTCCCTAACACCTCTTCCTTAGCGATTTATTCTTGGTTACTGTTGGCTGGTGTAGTTTTGTACTTACTTATGCAGGGTATGGCGATGTTAGAATGATTATATAACAGAGGAGAGTAAGGTGTAATAAAGAAAATAAATCGCTCAGGAAAACGTGTTAGGGACAAGAATAAGGGCCTAAATCTCTCCTGTTACACCTTCCGTTTTTGCGTTATCCCCTCCCGTTGCCTCCTTCTGCTTTTGTTTCGTAGCGTGGAGAGGGATGAGGTGGATGCGACAGGTATATTAGGTGATTAGGAGCTGGGACACAGGTGGATATGATTAGGTAGATTAAATGGTAAGGGGCTGGGAAATGGGTGGAAATGGGCAGGTGGGTCAGGTGGTAAGGGGCTGGGAAATGGGTGGAATAGACAGATGTATCAGGTGGTAAGGGGCTGGGAAGTAGGTGGAATGGACAGGTGGATCAGGTAGTAAGGGCTGGGAGATGGGTGGAATGGACAGGTGGATCAGGTGGTAAAGGGCAGGGAAACAGGTGGAACGGACAGGTAGATCAGGTGGTAAAGGCTGGGAAATGGGTGGAATGGACAGGTGGATCAGGTCGTATGGGGCTGGGAAACAGGAGGGAATGAGTAGATGGGATGCAACACGGCAAGGTGAACAGGACCGGGGTGTGGAGAGGATGGGGGGTTAGTACTATCCATTTCTCCATGTTTTCTCCCTTTTCTCCAAAATTCATCCCCACCACAACTAGCTTTCTCCATATTTCCAAGGTTTTATTTATTTATTTTTTTTATTCATGGCCAACTCAGCTAGTTTCCCCCACGTTTCCCCGTTTCCCCACAAATTCTTTCCCCAGCTCAGTCACTTTCTCCCAGGTTTCCCCATTTCTCCCGAAACTGATTCCCAAGTCAGCTAGTTCCTCCCACATTTCCCCCCCAAATTTATCCCCAAGTCATCCAGTTCCCCCCACGGTTCATCCTTTTCCCCCGGAATTTATCCCCAACTCAGCCACTTCCTCCCAAGTTCCCGCCATTTTTTTCCCCGCCAGTGGCCAGATAATGAGCTGTACAGGACGGAAAAAACGACACACTCAATATTTGGAGACGTTTGTGATAATGAAGCCGAAGGAACGAACGGCGCGTGGAGGGAAAAAATTGAAAAAAAAAATGGACCCCAATATTTAGACTTTTTCCTGATAATGAGGTATACAGGGGCTGGAGAAAAAGAGAAAAAATAAGTGGTATTCAATATACCGGGTATAGACTTAAACCCTCCTTAACCCGCGGAAAAGGTATCGGGACCACGTAAAAGAGAATCTGAACTGGGTAAAGGGAATCTGGACCCCATATAGAGTATCCAAACTGCATTACGAGACTCTGAAGAGTGTAAAGAGAATCCGAACCATGTAAAGAGAATCCGAACCGAGTATAAGAGAATCCGAACTAGGTAAACAGAATCCGAACCTCGTAAAGAGAATCCGAACCGTGTATAAGAGAATCCGAACCTCATAAAGAGAATCCGAACCGGAAAAAGAGAATGTGAACTGCATAAAAGAGACTCCAACTCACGTACAAGAGAATCCGAATCGCGTAAAGAGAATCCGAACCGCATAAAGAGAATCCGAACCGTGTAAAAGAGAATCTCAACCACGTAAAGAGTATCAGGACCTCACCCGGAGCTGCTTCAAAGTTGTGGGGAGCCGGGCGTTTACAATGTACACACAGGGCGCGTAAAAATTGTTCAGATTTTAATAGTTTTTTTTTTTTACCGACAAAATACTTTCCTCCTCGTCGAGTCTCTTTGATCACTCATTCGTCTGTTTGATCGACCGATTTAATCATTAGAGGGTCCCCGCGCGGCCTGGGCTTGAGAACTGCCGGCCTTGATGGTTGTTAGTCATATATTTAAGCCACTGGATTTTGAGCCTAATTGTCCCATGTGGGTTGTTCTCCTTCTTGCCCCGGGTTGGCCTCAGTGGGAGATGGTCCGCTTTGTGTTGTTAATTAAGGAAAATAAAACAAACTTGTGTAAACGTAGAGGTGACCAACGTGTGGAAAGGGGGGTGGGGATGATGGGGGGTTGATGGGGGCAGGGGGTGCGGGGAAGGGGAAGTGTCCAGTCCACCCCCTACTCAGCCTCACCACAGTGTAAAGAAACCTAGTAATCTTAACGTAGTCTCCCCTCTTATCTTTTTTTTAATTCGTTTTTTACTTCTGTGTTTCCTTCTCCTTAGCCTCCCTTTCCTTATGCCTTCCTTTCTTATCCATTTTTCTTTCTTCTTCATCGTCTTCGTCTTCCTCTTCTTCTTCTCCTTCTTCTTCTTCTCCTTCTTCTTCGTCTTCTTTTTCTTCTTCTTCCTCTTCTTCTTCACCATAATAAAAACAAAACAAATTACTTTTCTTGTTTCAGCCCCTCTTTTCTATAGTTCCCTTTCCTCCTTACTCCTCTTTTCCTTCATTTTTTCCTTCCTTCACTTTTTTCCTCTTCCTCCTTTACCCTCTTCGGCTTCGCAATAAAAAATACCTACAACCCATCTTTACTCTCCTTTTTTCACTCCTTTTCCTTCTTTTTCCTGCTTCTTTTTGGCTCTTTTCCCATTTTCCTTTTCCTTTTCTTGTTTTTCTTCCTAATTCCCCTCCTTCTTCTTCCTTTTTCCTTTTAACTTACCCTTTCTTCCCTTCCTCCTTTTCTTCATCTTCTTCCTTCTCCTCCTTCTTACGTTTTCCTTTCAACTCATTTTGTCTTCCCTTCCTCCTTGTCCTCTTTTTCCCTTCCTTTTTCTCCTCCTGTTTCTTACACTTCTAACTATCATTTTTCTTTCCCTCCCTTCTTTTCCTCTTTATTTTTTTCATCTTTCACCTTATTTTTCCTTCTCTTTCTCCCTTATAACTTATTTTTTTCCTTCCCTTCCTCCCACTCTTCTTGCGTTTTTTTTTTTCATTTTTTTTCATTAGTTCATTGTCCTGCATTATTTTTATCCTTTTTCTTGCTTGTTTTCCTACTCTCTCTCTCTCTCTCTCTCTCTCTCTCTCTCTCTGAATCCAACACCTCTGGACATAGTGTAAGATGCCCGTTTACGAGATCCAGTAGGCCACTTTCCCTACACTTTCCCCTTTTTGGCACCAATACCCACCGTCTGGAGAGGGACGCCTTCTCGTGGTGGCACCGATATAGCTGGGTGGATCCGCTGCCTGGTTATATAAACATCCCTTATCATCCCTATCCCACGAAAGGAGGATGGAGGAGTGCAATGGGGTAGGTTCATCCTGCGGTCCACTGGGTTCACTTTCAGATGAGCCTAGGATTGCTACTACTACTACTACTAAACTACTACTACTACTACTACTACTGCTACTACTACTACTACTACTACTACTACTACTACTACTACTACTACTACTGCTACTATTACTACTACTACT
Source organism: Coenobita brevimanus (assembly GCF_032717465.1). Taxonomy (NCBI): domain Eukaryota; kingdom Metazoa; phylum Arthropoda; class Malacostraca; order Decapoda; family Coenobitidae; genus Coenobita; species Coenobita brevimanus. The sequence goes on from NC_136972.1 coordinate 24,627,893, forward strand.
ACTACTACTATTACTACTCTTGTTTGTATTTTGCGTTTTCATTCTTTCCTTCGTGTGTGTGTGTGTGTGTGTGTGTGTGTGTGTGTGTGTGTGTGTGTGTGCGTGCTTGTATACTTGCTTGACGGCGTACGTGCGTATACCTGACTTTCAGTTAAGTGTGTGCGTGTGTGTGCATGAGTGGGGTTGGGGTAGGGTGGGTGTGAGGGGCAGGGAGGAGTGCGAGGGGGGGGAGAGGAGAGGGGGCAGTGAGAGGGGGGATAGGGGGTAAGAGGAGGGGGTAGGGGTAAGAGGAGGGGGTAGGGGGTAAGGGGGGCACAATAAGAGGGGCCCGGGTGCGACAAAGGGTCCCTCCCAGCGCCCCTTCTAAGGCCCGTCAAGTTAAGAACAAACACCACAGGCCTCTCAGTGATTGGAGAAAGGGGCGCCTACTCTGACATTCCCTTTGGTGGGGGTGAAGGAGGGGGTGGAGGAGGCTGTGGGGGTGACAGAGGGTGGGGGGAGGAGGGAGGAGGAAGTTGTGGAGATGACAGGAGGGTGGGTGGAAGGAGGGAGGAGACAGGAGAGACGTGAGTGAAAGATGAGTGATATGTGGAAAGGTGGTGAGCTGGGGAGATGAAGGTGAGAGGGGAAGGAAGAGGGGTGTGGGGGGAGCAGGGGGGGGGAAGAAGGGAGGAAGCAGAGGAAGGCGTGGAGGGATGGAGAGAGAGGGGAGAGATCAGGGAAGTAGAGACATGGAGAGAAAAAGAGAGTGACAAGTGGAAAGGTGGTAAGAAAGGAAAGTGCAGGTGAAGAGAGAAGGTGCGTGGGAGAAAAAGTAAGGAGAAAAGAGACAGACAGAGGAAAGGGGGGTGGGGAGAGAAGGAGGGAAATGGGGAGGGAAGGAAGGAGAGGAGAGAAAGGGTGAAGGTGACAGTGAATGCAAGGGTGAGAAATGGAAAATGAGAAAGTAGGAGAGTGGATGATATTGAAGGGGAAATGAAAGTGAAACAGTAAAAGAGTGAGTAATTGAGTGAGTGAGTGAGTGAGTGAGTGGAGGGAAAATGAGTGTGAGAATTATTAAAAATGTGCTTAGGTGGATTTAACTGGGAAGTAAACATGGAATTACTGAAAGATTACTGAATATGAAAAATGATTTGGGGGAGTTTAAGAGTAAATGAAAACTTAAAGGAAAAGGTAGAAGGGGAAGGGTAGGGAGTGACATGAGGGGAAAATAGGGAAGGGAAAGAGAAGAGAGTGAGATGAGAGAGTGCATTTTCATTCATTTTTCTTCATTCTTCATCCTCTTCTCCTTCTTCCTCTCCTCCCATTCATACTCCTCTCTCCTCCTCTTCTTTCTCCTTCCCCCTCCTTCTTCTCTCTCCCCTTCCTTCCTCTTTCCCATTCCTCCTCCTCCTTCTCTCTCTTACTCGTCCTTCCCCTCTCTTCCATTAACTTTCACTCATTCTTTTCGACACAGTATGAGTCAATTTTGTGTCCATTTTTCCATTCTTCTTCCTCCTACCCCTCCCTTCCATTCTCCTTTCTCTCCTTCTCTCCCCTTTCCTCCTACCCTTCCTTCCTCTCTTCCTCACATTCTCCTTTCCCCCTCTCTCCCATCTTTTCCATTTTCTTCCATCTATCCCCTTCTTCTTTCCCTCTCTCCTTCTACCCTTCCCTCCTTTCCCTCCCAGTCTTTTTCCCTCCTTCCTACCCTTCCCTCCTTCCTCCTCCCATTCTTCCTTCCCTCCCTTCTCTCTCCCCTCTCCCTCCTCACCACAAGAGAAGGACATTGTGGATTCTCTTTGCTTTAGTCTCCCTGGTCCACTTTCCATTTTCTCCCACCCTTGTTTTTTCCTCAAGCCTTTCTTCTTATAAACACCAAAGTCTCCCCTCCCACCCATTCTCCCCTCACCCCCGCCCTTTCTCCCCTCCCCCGCCCTTTCTCCCCTCACCCCCGCCCTTTATCCCCCTTCCCCGCCCCCTTTTCTCCCCCTGTCCCTCCTTCTTCTTCACCTTCCCCCTCTCTTTCTCCCCAACCCCCTTCCTCCCTTCCTTTTTCTCACCTTCATTCTTTTCCTATTCCTTCCTTCCTGCCTTCCTTCCTTCCCTCCTCTCTCTCTCTCTCTCTCTCTCTCCCTCTCTCTCTCTCTCTCTCTCTCTCTCTCTCTCTCTCTCTCTCTCTCTCTCTCTCTCTCTCTCTCTCTCTCTCTCTCTCACTAACTTCATTCTTTTCCTCTCCTTCTCCCCTCCATCATCATCATCATCACCACCACCATCATCATCTTTTTCTCCTTTTCCTCCTCCTCCTCCTCTCTTCTTTATTTTCTTCTTCACCTCCTCCTTCTCATCATCATCATCTTCCTCCTCTCCTGCTCCTCCTCCTCCTTCTTCTTTGAGGGAAGGGTAAGGTCTCCTCTTTACAGCGGTCACTAAACTATTTTTCGCCCACTCAAATGGCCTCTTTAAACATGCTTCAAAACAGCCATACTCAAAAAAAAAAGAAAAAAGAAAGAAAGAAAGAAAAGAAAGAAAAAATATGGAAACTCTGACGTACTTAAGTTACAAAAGCTGTACAAACTTCATCTTTACATCATCATCATCATCATCATCATCACTATCATCATTATCGTCGTCAGTATCATCATCGTCATCATCATCTTAATCTTATCATCATCACCATTATTGTTACTGTCATCGTCATTATCATCATCATCATCATCATCGTCATCGTCATCTTCATCATCTTCACTTTTATCACCATCATCATCTTCATCATCATCATCTTCTTCATCATCATCATCATCATCTTTATCACCATCATCATCATCGTAACCATTATCATCACCTTCATCGTCATCATCTTCATTATCGTCATTGTCATCGTCATCAACATCATCATCATCATCATTATCTTCATTATCGTTATTGTCTTCATCATCATCATCATCATTATCATCATCATCATCGATACCTCTTTTCCCACCTACATACACAAAATAAAACTACACACACACACACACACACACACACACACACACACACACACACACACACACACACACATTGTTTGGCACACAGATGGCGCACCGTGTCGCGAGAGAAAGAGGTGAGGGGGGTGGGGTGGGGGGGCAGGGGTGAGGGGAGAAGACAGGAGACATTCCAATATATATTTCTTAATAAATAGTCATAATAATAATAATAATAATAATAATAATAATAATAATAATAATAACAATAATAATAATAATAATAATAATAATAATAATAATAATAGTCTTTCATTATATTATTCTTATTGGCCTTTTTTCAATCTAATTTTGGGGTATACAATTCTATAGTGTAGTAGTAGTAGCAGTAGTAGTAGTAGCAGTAGTAGTAGTAGTAGTAGTAGTAGTAGCAGTTATGAATCTTCCCTAATGTACGCTATAGTGTATTTATTTTAACTTGACAAGGATCCCTAACCCCTTCCAGCCCCGTTGATGGTCAGATGTCGTCAGATTGGAGGGGTGATTTGACTAGTAACCAAGGAGACCCATTCCAAAATCGTAATTAAGGCTTATTGAATTAACGCTCAGTCCCATCAGGTGAAAACACACACACACACACACACACACACACACACACACACACACACACACACAATCTGTAATTACATGCACTAACTACAGCAACTACAAACAACCCAGCTCAAGACCCTAGCTCAAGACACCAGCTCAAGACACCAGCTCAAGACACCAGCTCAAGACCCCAGCTCAAGACACCAGCTCAAGACACCAGCTCAAGACACCAGCTCAAGACACCAGCTCAAAACACCAGCTCAAGACACAACACCAAAGACAACCACAGTCACAAAATAATGATAAAAACAGTCAAGTAAAAGAAAATGCAAAAATACAATCAGTGCAAAAATACCCTAACACATATGAAATAAAGAAAGTACAATCACTGCCACAGCCCCAAAGACACCCCATACAATCGTCACTACAGTATACAGTATTAAAAGAGTCACGGAATACAGGACTAAAAAAACGAGGCACCTAAACACAAATTCTGCCTTGGAGCAAAATGAAAATCCATAAACTCAATACAGTACACAGAATCAGAGCACAATAATACAAGAAATAATACAAGAAATACAGGCAGGCATGATACACCACAAGAGGCACAGAATACAGCCACAATACAGGGCTAGACATACAACGTACTTAGGGAAAAAATTATGGCTTGAAGGGAAATGAAATACAGTAAGTCTGAACACAATGCATAAAGGCAGAGGAGAAAATGTGTACAGCGAAAACTCATGTGTTTCCTGAATTAACAGCGGTCTCTTGCCACAAGCTCTCTACCCCCCCCCTCTCTCTCTCTCACCCCAACACACTCCCTCACCCCTCCATACTCCCCTCCCCTCCCGCCATCCCGCCCTTACCCCCACCCCAACACTCTTTCTCCCCAACATTCCTCTCCCCCCTCCCTCACAATCTTCCATCCTTGCTCCACTACCCCCACCCACTCACTCCACACCCCCACAACCACTTACTCCCTCATCCCCTTCCCCCTACACATACTCTCACATCCCTCCCCTACACACTAACCCCCCCGGTCTCAATATCCCATCTTCACCCCCTAGACTCACTCTCTTCACATCCCCACCCCCACCATCCTCGCACCTTACACACTCTCTCTCTCTCTCTCTCTCTCTCTCTCTCTCTCTCTCTCTCTCTCTCTCTCTCTCACTCACCTTCACTCCTACTCACTGTTTCACCCATACCCTCTACCACTTCACCCCCATTCCCACACACTCTTAGTCCTCCGTCACACTCTCCTTCCCCTACACCCTCCTGGTACCCTCCCACTACCACCCCATACCTTCCCCCCCACTCTCCTTCCAATCCCTCCTCTCCCACATACTTTCACACACTTTCCTTCTCCCACACCCTCTCCAACCCACAACCTCACTCTCCATCCACCCCAAACCTCCTCTATCCACTCCACACCCCGATACCCACACTGTCATCCCCATCCCTCCCTCTCTCCCACACACTCCCACACATTCTTCTTCCCCCACACTCTCCTTCCTCTACACACCCTCAACTACCCCCACACTGTCCATGCCCCTACACCCTCTCCAACACACTCCCTCACTCTCTCCTTCCCCCAGCACCCTCCCTTACCCACTTCACACTCCCCACACACCCTCACACACTCTCTCACACCCCCCTCACACCCTCACACACACACTCTCCTTCCCCCAACACCCTCCTTTACCAACTTCATCCCCCCCACACACCCTCACACACTATCTCACACACACCCTCACACCCCCCACACACCCTCACACTCACTCTCCTTTCCCCAACACCCTCGTCTATCCACTTCACCCCCCCCACACACCCTCACACACACTCTCCTTCCCCCAGCACCCTCCTCTACCCACTCCACAGCCGCCACACACCCTCACACACACTCTCACACCCTGTGCTTGCAGTAAA
>NC_136972.1:24638360-24640860 GCF_032717465.1 Coenobita brevimanus
CAAATTCCTGAGTTTTCACGAACACATCAACACGCTTACTCTTTACGTTACTTTGGTAAATAGAAGATACGGAATGAAAGTCACGGAATATAAAAACAAGATCGCTGTGTGAGTGTAGATTGGAGAGAAGGTGAATTACGAATGCAGACAGAAACACACACACACACACACACACACTCACACACACACACACAAATTCCTGATCTTCCCAAAACACACAAACACCCTATTCTTACGACTGTGTGGCAAGCAAAACTAGACACGCTAAGACAAATAACAGAGAGAGAAATTTGCGGTGTGAGTGTAGATGAGAGAGGCGGTGAATTACGAACGCAAATTTCACAAAAGCGGAAATACCTGAGCTTTGAAAAATACAGGTGTACATTTTTTGTCCTTTGATTTAACGGTACACTGAGGTAAACGTATCAAGAAATGGGGAAAATATATAGACAGATCGATGTATAAACCTGGACGAAAGGGAGGCTAGATCAGGAAGTAAAATACACAAGAACGCAACATCTACTGCTTTTCAAATTACACATACACACACACATCTTTTCCTTCTAATTTTCGAGGGCGTGGTGGCTGTAGATGTGTTTTGGAAGGAGATGAACATTTTAAAAGGAGATGAACATACACTGAACATCGCTACGTGAAAGGAAATTATTGGAAAGGTGAAGCACGAACGCAGGTCCACGAAAAAACAATTTTCTGGTGTTCCTAAAAAATACAAACACATTTTTCCACACGCGCCAGTGGAAGATAAAGTCAGATGCACTAAGAGGGTCATAGAATATCAGACTAAATCGCTGCGTGAATGCCGATAGGGGAGAAGGCTGATCACGTACGCAAATCCACGAACACGCATCTTCCCGTGCTTCCAAAAATACACAGATACACTTTCCCTTGTGATTCTGTGGCCATTGAGTGTAAACACATTGTGAATCGTTGAATACACAAACACGAATGCTGTCTGACTGTGGGCGGAAGGGAGGGCAACTCATGAACGCAAAAACGCAAAAACTCAACTTCCTGAACCCAAAATACACACACGCACGCACTTTTCCTTACACTCAGTGCGATACACAAGGCAGACGAGTCAAGCAAAGGGTGCGAAATAGACAGGTGAAGTTTCCATGTGTGTGAGTTTGAGTTGGAGTGTGTAGTCGAGGTTGGTAGAGAGAGACGCCACACACACACACAGAGGGCTGTCTAGGAGGTGGTGGTGGTGTGCAGGTGTGTGTGGTGCTGGGGGAACAACACCCTACCCACTGCCAACACCCGGACACACCCACCACCCACGGCCAACACACACTGCATCTCACCAGGGGGAGCCACCACCAACGACAAAGAATCCAGTTGACAATGCACACTTTAAAATCCCTAATATATCACTTAAAACCCCTAAAATACCACTTAAAATCCCTGTATAAACTCCCCAGATACTTAATACACAATTCTCAATACACATTTTTATCTGTACAATAATTCTCTCTTCTTTTTTGCATCATATTTTTTTTCAATTTAATAAAAGTGAAAAATAGACTCCAAGTGGCTGAATAAACTCCTCCTGTTCCTAATTAATCTCTAAATAAATTCGATAATGGACCAACACACTTTTTTTTTTGGGGGGGGGTCCTGAAATAACTCCAAAATTTTGCTCCATGTATTACTGAAGGACCAAAATATATGGATGAAAAATGGATACGTTTAGATCTTTGAAATTTCTTTTTTCGATTTGTACCCTGGGTATTAGATAAATATTTGGGGATACAAAAGTTTTATTTATTTATTTATTTATTTATTTTATTATCATCATTAGTAGTAGTTGTAGTAGTAGTAGTAGTAGTAGTAGTGTTATTACCATTATTATTATTATTATATTTTTTTAAATTCCTGCCACTACTACTACTACTACTACTGCTACTACTACTACTGCTACTACTACTACTACTACTACTACTACTACTACTACTACTACTACTACTACTACTACTTCTACTACTACTACTGCTACTACTACTACAACTACTACCAGTAATTTTTTTTCTTTAATATTTCTTAATTTTGCGATACTTTACCTAGATATTAAAAATTTATTCATTATGAATAATATTGTCACTGAAAAAAACATTAAATTTTATCATATTCCTTGATATATAATGTGCAATTCTCTCTCTCTCTCTCTCTCTCTCTCTCTCTCTCTCTCTCTCTCTCTCTCTCTCAACACTGGTTTTCCCTTCCTCTTGAGTTACTACCGCGTCTTAGAGAGAGAGAGAGAGAGAGAGAGAGAGAGAGAGAGAGAGAGAGAGAGAGATGGAGAACGAATGATGTATAGACAAACTACAAAATGAAAAAGAAAGAAAAAATATATATACAGCACATTTAGATAGACCGAATACTGACAGACAGACATAGATAGACAGACAGATAGACAGACAGATAAATAGATAGACAGGTAGACAGTAGAGAGAGAGAAAATGAGAGATAGACTGGATTC
>NC_136972.1:24645860-24665860 GCF_032717465.1 Coenobita brevimanus
TGCCACGGACAGGATACAGAACCGTAGCATTGTCTTTTTCTGCCACTGAGCCACGTGAAATGAGGTAAAAATCTGAGCCAAGTTAAGATGAAGACACTACACGCAGGGAAATACGTGCCCAAGAAGAATGGTAACTTTGGGATGCTGTTGGTGGGGGAGGAGGGATGGAGAGAGCAGTCAGTGGGAGAAGGAACAATGGGGTAAGAGCTAGAGGGGCCAAGTTAACGTGAAAATACTATATAAACACTCCCAAGCTCTCAGAGGTACGTGGAAACCCTTAAGAGGAAAGAATGGCAACTTTGGGGAGGAGAGAGGGAGGGAGAAAGGGAGCATCCAATTGTCCAAGGAACAATGGGGTGATAGCTAGAGCACTCCCCGCCCTCCCATTGGTCTCCGCCCCCTCTCCCCGCCCTCTCATTGGCCGGCGCTCCAAGGGGGGGTGGGCCTTCGCTGTCAGCTGGAAGTGAATCATTGTTGAACATCCCGGCAGAGGAGGGCGTGGAAAAACACCCCTGGAATGTATGGCGTCTGGCTTGAGCGTTCGAGTTACCTGAGAATTCTTGGACAGGTGAGGATAGGTGTGGCTGGGTTGAGTTGGGTTGTTGGGTTGGGGTGGGTTTGGGTAGGGTAGGGTAGGTTTGGTTAATGTTGGGTTGGGGTGGGTTTGGGTAGGCTAGGATATGTCTGGTTAGGTTGGGTTGGGGTGGGTTTGGGTAGGGTAGGGTAGGTTTGGTTAGGCTGGGTTGGTGTAGGTTTGGGTAGGGTAGGATATGTCTGGTTAGGTTGGGTTTGGGTGGGTTTGGGTAGGGTAGGGTAGGTTTGGTTAGGTTGGGTTTGGGTGGGTTTGGTTAGGTTGGGTTGGGGTGGGTTTGGGTGGGTTTGGGTAGGGTAGGTTTGGTTAGGTTGGGTTGGGGTGGGTTTGGGTAGGGTAGGGTAGGTTTGGTTAATGTTGGGTTGGGGTGGGTTTGGGTAGGGTAGGATGGGTTTGGTTAGGTTGGGTTGGGGTGGGTTTGGTTTGATTAGGTTGGGTTGGGGTAGGTTTGGGTTGATGAGGTTGGATTAGCTGAGAGTAGGGTAGGATAGGCTAGTGTAGGGTAGGGTAGACTAGGTTAGGTTAGCAAGGGTTTAGGAAATAGCTAGGGCTGGACTAGGTTAGAAAACATTACACTAGACCAACATACACTAGGTTAGGTTAAAGAGGCATACCGTAGGATAAAATATAATGACCATAAAACGCTAGGAGGGGTCACAATAGCATAAGCCAGGTCAGGAAAGGTTAAAATAGGTCACAGTAGGTTAAATGGGGTTAGGTCAAGTTAAAATAGATTAGGTTGGATTACACTGAGTTAGGTCGGGTGAGGTCAGGGTGGGATTTTAGTTGTTGTTTTTTTTTTCTTTCTTTTTTTTGGGGGGGGGTTCTTTTTTGGCCTTCAATAGATTTTTTCTTTACGGTTTGACAATGGAGTTTTGTTAGTGCTGGAGCGGTTTTTTGGGATGTTATTTTTTTTTCTTTTTTGTCATAGATTTTTTTGTTATTGTGTCATAATTTGGTTTTGGTCTGGTTAGTGTGTGTGTGTGTGTGTGTGTGTGTGTGTGTGTGTGTGTGTGTGTGTGTGTGTGTGTGAGAGAGAGAGAGAGACAGACAGACAGAGACAGAGAGACAGAGACAGAGACAGAGGGAGATCCAGTTAATAAAGCTCTATAATTACAATGGGATCCAATCAATAAAGGACTATAATTAAAATAAGATCTATAAAAGTCCATAGTTGTAAAGGATCCAATTAATTAAGCTTAGGACTGGATCCCACAGGAGGGGGTTTGGATTGTGTGTTTTGTTCCCAGGGGGTCGATTGTTAAGAGGGTCCTTGTGGAATTGATTGTGTGTGTGTGTGTGTGTGTGTGTGTGTGTGAGAGAGAGAGAGAGAGAGAGAGAGAGAGAGAGAAAGAGATTGTGTGTGTGTGTGTGTGTGTGTGTGTGTGTGTGTGTGTGTGTGTGTGTGTGTACTCACTAACAACCTCTGTAAATTAAGATATATTGCCTACATTCTTTTCACTTTAACTTTGCCCAGATTTTCGTCCTTTCGCAACGTATTTCACGCAGAAAATGACACTTCTGCGACTCTACGTCCTTTCCATAGCACTTCATCGTGACTAGCACAACATTCAAGTGTTAATATCTAGTCACAGCTTAAACATTCGAGGCGGAGAGATGGCAATTTTAGGCCAAGTGAAAGTGAAAGGAGTATATTAACTTCCAGGTAAATAGGTAGATTAAATAATATGTCACCTGTAATTAAATCCATCTACCTGAGTATAAACAAATTGCCGTAAATCTACCTGTATAAATGAAACCTTTAAATAATCTGCAGGTTAATTACGGTCCTATTTCTACACCTGTTCTTTGCACACCTGTCTCCACACCTGCTCGTTCATCACCTGACTTTCCTTACATGCCTTTCTTTTCCACAATTATCAAGTTTTTCTGCCTTTTTCCTGCCGGGTATCATATCAAAAGGAGTAGTGGGTGTAGGGAAGACTTTATTATTATTATTATTATCATTATTATTATTATTATTATTATTATTTGCTTTTTTCTCACACATAGATTATCTCACTGTACACTACTATCCCTCCTTTTGTTTATGTTTCCTGTGTACTTCCTCCCCTCCCCCACATTCCCCTCTCCTCCCCTCTCATCCCTCTTCCCTTTCTCTCTCTTTCCTCCATGTTCCTCCCCCCCTCCCTCCCTCCCTCCCTCTCTCAGTCCCTCCTCCCCACCTCATCCCAGTCTCTCCCTTCCTCCCTCTCACATACCTCCTCTCCTACTATCTTCTCTCCCCTTCTCCCCTCTTTTCTGTCTACCCTTCCTTCATTCCCCCTCCTGTCCTCCCCCACCCACCCGTTTCCCTCCCTCTCCCTCCCCTTTCCTCTTTCCTCCGCCCTATCTGTCTCTTCAATCACCCCCTTTCTTCCAAACACTCCCTAGCCGTCCTATTCTCTCTCTCTCTCTCTCTCTCTCTCTCTCTCTCTCTCTCTCTCTCTCACACACACACACACACACACACACACACACACACACACACACACACACACACACACACACACACACTCCCCCCAACACATACCCTCCCCCGCACACACCCCCTCCCACACACACACCACCCCACTCCTCTTCCCTACCCTCTCCCCGTCCCTCATCACATCCAAACACCCATTCTCCTTTGCACTACGAGAGGCGAGTGGATCGGAGAAGTGAGAACCGAAGTCACAGTCGGTCGCGGTTCCGGACAAAGGCGGGATCAATACCAGAGTGTCTTTCTAGGAGCAGTGTGGTGCCGCGTCCGAAACTCCGAAATTAGGGACCTTGTGCGAACTGGGGTAGGTTGGGAGCATGCAGGGGGGTACAGAAATAGCGCCCCCTCTCTCCTCTCTGCCCAGACTCTGTCTTTCGTGCTCTGCGTACGGCGAAGAGGGGGTTATTTTGTGTCTATCCTGCATCATCTCTCTCCCACTCCCTCTGTTACACCCATACAGCGTTATCGGTGTCTATCTCCAACATCCCCTTATTTCCTGCTTTACTGCCACACCCACGCCCACATCAGCACACTGAGCCGTCTTCACATCGCTACACCACCCTTTACTATCCCCCATCCTCTCACCCCCCTTCCCCCTCTCTCTTTCTCCTCCATCCTTCTCCCCTCCCTCCTTTTTTTCCTCTCGCTCTCTTTCGCTCAAACTACTTCGGTGTAAAGCCAAAATGCGTTTCTTGTCAGGACAGAATAATACAGTCTCTCTCTCTCTCTCTCTCTCTCTCTCTCTCTCTGAGGCAGGTGGCTTCGTTCGAAAGCGCTGGAACAGACAAATTTCTCTCTCTCTCTCTCTCTCTCTCTCTCTCTCTCTCTCTCTCTCTCTCTCTCTCTCTCTCTCTCAGGTCACAATCCTTCCCACGTTTCCCTCGGCTTTTTCTTTCCTCCTCTACTCTATGAAAGTCAAAAGACTCTCTCGCTTTTTTTCCTCCAACAATGAAAGAGAGAGAAAGTTTGATCACACATACATATGCACACGTTCTCGTACACACACACACACACACACACACACACACACACACACACACACACACACACACACACACACACACACACACACACTGACAATCCGTTTGTATAACTTAACCATCTTTTTATTCCTCTCTCTCTCTCTCTCTCTCTCTCTCTCTCTCTCTAAAAAAAAAAAAAAAAAATAATAATAATAATAATACTTGTCACTCTTGTATCTCTCCCTGATCAAAAGGACCAATGGAATCCTCTTAGGTGTGGTGAAAGTGTGGTGAAATTGTGGTGGGAGTGTAGTGAGGATGTGGTGAAACTGTGGGGAAGATGTGATGGGAGTGTGGTGAGGGTGTGGTGGTGTGTAGTGGGGATGTGGCGAGGGTATTGTGAGCTTGTGATGAAGGTGTGGTGAGAGTGTGGTGAGGGTGTGGTTAGGTGTGGTGAAAGCAAGGAGGGTGTGGTGGAAATGTGGTGATGATGTCCTGAAAGTGTGGCGGTGAGGATGAGATTGTGGTGAAAGTGTGGTGAAATGACAAAAGTGTTGTGATAGTGTGGCAGGATGAGACTGTGGTGAAAGTGTGGTGAGAGAGACGACGGTGTGGTGAGTGTGGTGAAAGTGTGGCAGCGAGGATGCGAGTGTGGTAACAATGTGGTGAGTGCGATTAGGGGTGGTAGGGGTGTGTGGTGATAGTGTGGAGAAAGTGTGGTGAAAGTGTGGTGAGAGGTGCGGTACTAACCCCTTTTTTCGTCCCACTGTCATTATATAGGACTGTCAGACACGAGTGAAAGGCGAACTGGGTAGCAAGAGGGATCAGGGGAGTGGAGGTTTTGTGGTGATGTGTGGTGATGATGTGTGGTGGTGATGTGTGATGATGAAGTGTGGTGGTGATGTGTGGTGGTGATGTGTGGTGATGTGTGGTGATGTGTGGTAATGATGTGTGGTGATGATGTGTGGTGATGTGGTTAATGGATAAAGATGTAGGAAAATGGTGATGATGTGATGTGTGGTGATGTGGTGAATGGCTAGAGGTGTGTGATGATGTAATGAATGGATAGAGATGTTTGGAAATGGTGGTGATGTGGTGTGGTGTGGTGGTGATGCGGTAATGTAATGTAGCTGGTGTGTGGTGTGTGGTAATGATGTGATGTGGTGATGTAAGGTGTGTGGGGAAGGGAGGTGCGGATGCGTTGTGATGATGGTCATGCAATGTGTAGTGTGTGGTGATGGGGTAGGGTGATGTGTGATGATGGAGAGAGAGAGAGAGAGAGAGAGAGAGAGAGAGAGAGAGAGAGAGAGAGAGAGAGAGGACAGAAAAAGACCAATCTCACACCCTTATTAATCACAGTCTTTCAGCTGATTTATTTTCCACTCCTTATTTCACTAATTTATTTCACTCTTGGTACAAAATTTATGCAAAAAAATCAATAAAAATATAAATTCATACAAACCCATGATTCTGTGTTTATCATGCTTACCTCTTCTGTTTAATCTTTCAAAAAAAAAAAAAAAGAAGAAGAAGGAAAAGCACACGAGACGAAGTTACAAAAAGAACCCCGTTTTTTTTCTACCAGGCGTCTTTTTCTTTCTCGAGGGGGGACTCCAAAAGCCCGAGTTTTCTCTTTTGTTTTACTTACAAGGAAGAAATCTGGGGCTTTTTTCCGCGGTTAAGCTGGCGTCAATAAAGTGGGGGAGTCTTCAGGGTGGGGAGAGCATGTTTTTGTCAACCTGAGGCCATTTTTAGCGTCTTTCTTCCACGCAAGTTCAAAGGTATGACTCTGAAAATATCGCAAAAATATCACCAACTTCAACCCAAAACCTGATGAGGAAAAAAGGAGGCAATGCAAGTGTAATCAGAGAGACTGGGAGGGAAATGAGGTGAGGTTATGACGACACGGAAGTACATACTGAGTTATAAACATGATAAAGACAGAGCGACTTGGAGGCGTTCTGTCTGCGGCCACCCTTTGCGGGATTAGGGCGTCGGGTTATAGATAGACAGATAGATACATACACAGAGACCTAACACATCCTCCTTACCGATTTATTTTTGAATAGGGCTGGTCAATATCGTTTACTATGTTATTTATGCAGAGTATGGCGATATTGGAAGGATTTATGTAAAGTGGAAGGGGACATTAAGGTGTAATAAGCGAAATTCTCTCTCTTTCTCTCTCTCTCTCTCTCTCTCTCTCTCTCTCTCTCTCTCTCCACTAGATGAGGGTGTTTTAAAGGAAGCCGAAGTGAGAGAAGAGTTTTGCTTGTTTCTTGTTTTTTAATAGCGTGTACTGATGCCACACACACACACACACACACACACACACACACACACACACACACACACACACACACACACACACACACACACACACACACACACACACACACACACACACACACACACACACACACACACGTGTTGAAGTGAAAGGGAGTGAGGTGTGAATACATAAAGCATTACAAAAAGAGTAGACAGACGGCGAGGCAAAGTTGGAAGAATAGGCAGAGATGGGGAGGACAGGCAGAGAGCTAGACAGGTAGGACAGGCAGAGGGATAGGCAGGAAGAACAGGCAGAGGGATAGGTACGAGGTAGACAAAGGAGGCAGAGGCAGAGTGTCCTGGAGTGGGGGTGAGGGGTACGGGTTGGACAAAGGGGGGTAAGAGGACAGGCAGTGCAGGCAGAGAGGAAGGCAAGAGATAGTGATCAGGCAGGGGAGGCAGGGAGGGGTAGGTTGGCACGACAGGAATAGGTAGGCAGGTAGGGCAGGCACAGTGAGGTAATAAATTAAGGTAGGCACAGGGGTAGGTGGGCAGAACAAGCAGAGGGTGAGGCAGGGAAAGGGGGAGGGGAGGAAGAAAAGAAGGAGGTAGGGGGTTGGACACAGTGAGGCAGGGAGGACAAGCAGTGCGGGCAGAGGGGGAGGCAGGAGATAGAGATCAGGCAGGGGAGAAAGGCAGGGAGGGCGAGGCAGGGACAGGGAGGTCGACGCAGGGGCAGGGAGGGCAACTCAGAGGCAGGGAGGGCAACGCAGGGACAGGGAGGGAGAGGCAGAGGCAGGGAAGGCTAGGCAGATGCAGGCAGGTCGAGGCAGTGCGTGTTAAAGGAATATTTGTCAGCAGAACAGCCCGTAGGGGAAAATGCAGCGCGATATCCTCATTTTTCCTTTGTTTGGCTTAATGAGTACAAATGATGTTATCAAGACACGCATTCACCGCCGCTTTTGTTTTCAACTTGTGTGGCGCGGGTGAGTGGCGGGAACCCGTGCTGCCCATCCCACATAACTTCACTCCCTATTATTCCTCTTCCTCCCCTTGTCTCCCCTTTCCCTCCCCTCTCCCTCTTCCCCCTCCATCATTTCCCCTCGCATCTCCACCAGGGAGGGGTCTGGGAGGGGAACTATACCCCAAAAAACGAGAGATAAATTTCGAGAAGGAACATAGCGCCTGAAACAATATGGAACCCAAACCTAACCTCGGACAGCCCAGGTGAACGTCTCTGGCAACCTGATCAACGCGGGCTCGATCCCTTTTGTCTGGGTTTCGATCCGCTTTTGACGAGCCTCTGCCGTCGACTTCATTATCCGGTGCTTGTGGTTCTCTCGTCGATGATTTTTGTGGGCGATAAAATTACGGGACACTCCACCGACAAAACAAAACAGGCCTCCATTATTTTGTATATTCTAAATGCTGAAAGGGAGAGCATTTTATACACCAGCGCCCTCGGAACCAGGGCTGTGGGAGCGTGTTTGGCGGTGGGGAGAAGAGGGATGGAGGGAGAAGGGAGAGAAAAGGCGTGAAGGCAGGCGAGGAGAGAGAAGGGGAGGGAAGGAAGAATAGGAAAAAGAAAGAGATGGAGAGAGAAGGGAGGGAAAGGGAATGAAGGAAGGCGAGGAGAGAGAATGGGAGGGAAAGAAGGCGAGGAGAAAGAAAGAGAGGGACGGAGAGAGAGGAGAGAGAAAGGGAGTGAAGGAGGGAGAGGAGAGAGGAAGTGGGGGATTGGAGGAAGAGGAGAAGGAAAGAGAGGGACGGAGAGAGAGGAGAGAGAAAGGAGGGAGGGAAAGCGAGGAGAGAGAAAGGGGGGGACGGAAAAAGAGGAGAAAGAGAGGGATGGAGGAGGAATAATGGGACAGAAGGGATGGAGGAAGAGGTAGGGAGGAAGGGACGCAGGAAGAAGAGAGAGGAAGGAGAGGGGAGGAAGAGGGGAAGGAAAGGATGGATACAAGATAGAATGGAAGGGGAATGTAGGATGAGAATAGAAAAGAGTGGGAAGAGAGGAAGGGAAGGGTAGAGGAAAGAAATAGGCAGGGAAAGAAGTAGGAAGGGAGGGAAGGAAAGGAGAGAGTGAAGAAAATGGGGAAGGAAAAGTTTATATTCAGGAAAAGAAAGAAGGAAAAACAGAGAGGAAAAAAACGATAATATTTTGACCCATAAAAAAAAAATCGATATTACTGGGAGAAAAAATATATACTGAATCTATAAGAAGTCTCCCTAACACCTCCTCCTTAGCGATTTATTTTCCAAACTGCTCATTAATATCCCCTGGTTTGCTTCTTATGTCTTTCCAGTATCGAGACAGACAGCATAACACACAAGAATACAGTAACGGAGCAGAATCAGGAATAAATCGCTAAGGAAAAGGCGTTTGTGACCTTCAATAATCCATGATCATTAAAAATAACACATCTTTAAAAATTTAGTTGTTTTTTCCTTTTTTTTTTTAGTCGAATTCCATATCTCGTTTTATCACTCGTATTCTTGGTGGTTGTGGAAGCTCCCTAACACCCTTTCCTAAGCGATTTATTTTTGGATAGGGCTGGTTGATATTCTTTTGTACTGTACGTTATTTGTGAAGAGAATGGCGATATTAGAAGGATTTATGTGACAAGACGACAGTAACGTGTAATAAGCAAAATAAATCGCATAGGAAAAGGTGTTTGGGAACCACCTGAACCGCCGAGCCTTAGACACATCAAATCGATAAATATAAATCTGTCTTCACACACACACACACACACACACACACACACACACACACACACACACACACACACACACACACACATTAAACCCCTTCCGAGACACGGTATTCAGTGGCAGAAAAAGCCAATTCTTCTGTTATGCATCCTTTCTATCGCACTTCTTCGTGACTAGTAGCATACGTAACCCAGTGGCAAAACAGTTCTTCGGTTATACATCCCATCCATAGCACTTCTTCGTGACTAGTAGCATACGTAACCCAATGGCAAACCAGTTCTTCGGTTATACATCCCATCCATAGCACTTCTTCGTGACTAGTAGCATAGTAGCCTAGTGCCAGCAAAAGACAGTTATAGCCAAAAATAAAACACACAGTAAACACAAAAACACACCCCAGAAAACAGACAGCCAAACAAAAACACACAATCACAACCCACACCAAAAAAAAAAAAAAACGGAAAAGAAAAACACATCGACGGACAAAAAAGAACAAAAAAAACACCAGCTTCTCATTTGCGCGCGAAAAACTTAAAAAAAATAAATAAATAAATCTCGCCACTTGTCCCTCCTTGGCGCAAATTTCTCCCCTCGCGAAATTAATATAACTCTCGCCAAACTCATTACCCACACTGTACCCCCGCCAGCACCTGTATTGACGACCATTATGCTCAGCTGGGAGGCATTAATGGCGCTGAGATTATTATTATTTTTATTATTATTTTTTTTTTTATTTGGGGTGAGAATGACAATTTATTATCGTTGACAAGCGTGTAATTTTTTTCATGTTCTTGTTTTTATTATTATTTTATTTATATTATTATTGTGCTCAGTTGGTAAGCATGAATGGGGCTGAAATTATTATACTTATTCCTTATTTAACACTGGGGTTGATAATGATACTTTATTATTATTATTACAAATTCTCACATGTCTGTGGTGAATTTTTATTGTTTTTGTCATTATTATTATGATTATTATTATTATTATTATTATTATTATTATTATTATTATTATTATTGTACCTTAGTTTAGAACCCCATCTCCGGATATTAACCGGAACACAAAAAAGTGAGCTACGAGTATCACAAGAACAGCCTAAGATAGAAAGCTGAAATTTTACTGTACTACATATCCTTAAGGCGGACGCAGCGCAGAAAGGAGTATAGTTCCAGTCGGTTGAGTATTCTCTGGGCCGCCTGAGGTAAAAAATTTGGGAACTTTTCCGGATAATTCGAAAGGATTAAAGCCAGAGCCACCAGATTTGGCGAACCTGTAGACTGTGATGACCGGAAAAGTCCCAATTTTTTACCCCAGGCGAGGTCAAGCTTAAGGTGAAAGGAATATAGTCAAATATTATCATAGGTAATTAATCAGTATTCGTAAATAAATGATTACGGCAACTGAAAGCGGGCTGGGGCTACCTTGCACTGGACTAATGTGTTGGTATGAGCGGGGGTGTGTGTATGATATGTCGCTTTGTTTTTGTTTTTTTTTTTCTTTTTTTTTTTAAGATCAGGAAAGACGAAGTTCAATTAATCAAATATCATTCTGTCCCATCCCTAAATCGAACTCACACCACTTCAAACATCTACTTTTACTACTACCGCCACAACTACTGCTACCATCACCACTACCACCACTAACACCACCTCCATCACTACCATCAATATCACCACCACCCTCACTACCATCAATATCACCACCATCATCACCACCACCACCACCACCACCAATATCACCATTATCACCACCACTATCACCACCACCATCACTACCATCAATATCACCACCATCAATATCACCACCATCATCATCACCACCACCACCACCACCACCAATATCACCATTATCACCACCACTATCACCACCACCTCTATCACCACCACTACTGTCACCACTATCACCATCACTATCACTACCACCATCACCACCATCAACACTGGACCAAATCATTCTCATATAATTGGCTCTATAATAAGGCAGAGAGAGAGAGAGAGAGAGAGAGAGAGAGAGGGTATGGAGGGGGGTTCTCTACTTTCCTCCCTCCCTTTCTCCCTCACTTCCTTATTCTTTTTCTTCCTCTCCCTTCTTCCTCCCCACCCTCATCTTCCTTTTCCTTTCCCTCCCTTTCTTTTCTTTCCCTCTTCCTCCGTATCATTTTCCCCTCCCTTCCCTTCCCTTCCCTTTTTCCTTCACACCTTTCCATTTCTCCCTTCCCTTCTCCCTCCCTTCCCTTTCCTCCTCATCCTCTGCTTCCCTTCCTTCACCTCACCTGCTCCTTCCCTCCCTCCATCATCTCCATCTCCTATATATCTTCCCTCCCTTCCCTCCCCGCCCCCTTTCCTTCCTCCCCTTCTTTCTCCCCCACGTTTTTCCCTTTGTTTCCTTCCCCTTCCTTTCTTCCCCTCTTCCCCCTTACTCCTTTGCCTCCCCTTTTTTTTCCACCTCCCCCTTCTTCCCTTTCCCCTTGCCTTCAGAGTAATACTACCACTACCACTGCCACTACTACTACTACTACTACTACTACCACTACTACTACCACCACTAATAATAATAATAATAATAATAATAATAATAATAATAATAATAATTTCCATGATAATTTTCTCGAGGGCGTAATGACGTCAGTTTTTAGAAATTTTCCCCATACCAAAAAAAAGCCTTAATCCCGTAACGGTTGGCCACAAACAAATCGCCTCCATGTCGCCCTGTCCCCCATGAAATATTCGGTAATTTTGTGTACTGAATATCCTAGTAAAATATTTATAGTGGATATTCGTCCCTCTGATTTATGCCGGGGTGAAAAGGTAATGTCCATCGTGCTTTGATCAATGGGAACTTCAAAAAAATGGCAGCATCATTATTTTCGTGGCTTTGATCTGGGCGGAGACAAAGGGAGAAGAGACAGAGAGACGGGAGAGAGACGGGGAGAGAGATAGAGAGGTGGGAGGGCGGGAGGGAGCGAGGGAAGGAGGGGTGGGGGTATGGAGTATGTGTTTGGATACGGGGAATAGAGGAATGGAAGAGAGAGAGAGAGAGAGAGAGAGAGAGAGAGAGAGAGAGGGGGAGGGAAATAACCAAGACACATAAATAAAAGATAATCATATATATAAAACAAATAGAGTAAAGGAGGACAGGTCAGCAGAGGTGAAGAGGTCACTAGAGATAGAAGAATAGAGATAGTGAGAGAGAGATTGAAGAAAGTTATAGCACAGATCATCGCCAGTGCTTTAGGAGTGTAATGAAGCGTGGCAATGGCTTTCTGGTGTAATAAATAATAAAAGGATAGCCAATTTATCATCACATATAAGATTACTGCAATGCATCTCTGAAAGCATCAATATTGCATGGTATTTGTATCTATCTGCCATCTAACCCAGAGACTGATAGATAGAGAGGTAGATAGATAGATGGATGGATAGATCACTGAGCACAGGTTTTACAAAAATCTGATATATCTTGTCTGATCAGTAATAATGAACTTCAGTGTGTGTGTGTGTGTGTGTGTGTGTGTGTGTGTGTGTGTGTGTGTGTGTGTGTGTGTGTGTGTGTGTGTGTGTGTCGTATAAATAGACAGAGACAGAGATGAACCACAAGCCTTATATTCCTTCTTATATTTGATTCTTAGAGAGAGAGAGAGAGAGAGAGAGAGAGAGAGAGAGAGAGAGAGAGAGAGAGAGAGAGAAAATCAATACAGATAAAATAATTCCCAAAATTTAAAACTTCCATTAAATTTAACCTCAATTTTAGAAACCAGAAATCATATATACTTTTTTTTTTCTTTTTAATTCATCTGATTTTTTTTTTTTCATATAATTTTCGACTTTCTTTTTTGGGGAAAAGATAATGACATCGTTTTGGGAGACTTCAGATGTTTGCATTGAGCTGAACGCTTAAGACTGGAGCTAACGAGGACTGTGTGTGTGTGTGTGTGTGTGTGTGTGTGTGTGTGTGTGTGTGTGTGTGTGAGAGAGAGAGAGAGAAAAAAAAATATATTGTCTGTGTGTCTGTTTGTTGTTTGTGTGTGTGTGTGTGTGTGTGTGTGTGTGTGTGTGTGTGTGTGTGTGTGTGTGTGTGTGTGTGTGTGTGTGTGTGTGTGTGTGAGAGAGAGAGAGAAATAAAAGAAAGACTGAGAGAGCCACTTCTCATTTAAGGAACCAAATATCGTTGATGCACAGAGAGAGAGAGAGAGAGAGAGAGAGAGAGAGAGAGAGATTATTTAACCCCTTCAGCCTGAGGACGTGGTTTTATCATTCTTGCTGTCCTCAGGCGATTTTATTCAGTTTAGGAGACAGACAGACAGACAGACATAGACAGAGACAGAGACAGAGAGACAGACAGACTTAGACAGAGACAGAGACAGACAGACAGACAGACTTAGACAGAGACAGAGACAGACAGACAGACAGACATAGACAGAGACAGAGACAGAGACAGACAGACATAGACAGAGACAGAGACAGAGACAGACAGACAGACATAGACAGAGACAGAGACAGACAGACAGACATAGACAGAGACAGACGGACACACAGAAAAAGACACACGAGAGAGAGAGAGAGAGAGAGAGAGAGAGAGAGAGAGAGAGAGTGAGCTAGCTTTATGAGTCAGTGTGGAGTGTTCCCTTGGTATTATTGATGCTATCTACAAAGAACCTATACAGTGATAGGGAAGGGGGAGGGGAGGGGGAGAGGGGGGAGGGGAGAAGGGGAGGAGAGAGGAGGAGAAGAGAGATAGGAGAGGGGAAGGAAGAAGGCTGTGGGGAAGGGAGAAAAGACGAAAGGGAGGGAGAAGGGGATGAGTAGGGGAGAATGAGGGGAGGGGAGAAGGGGAAGGGTGAGGGAGAAGGTGGGGAGGGAGGAGAGATAAAGGAAGGGGGAAGGAGAGAGAGCGGAGGGGAAAGAGGAAGGAAGGGTGGAGGGAAAAGAAAGGAAGGGAAGGCAGAGTGAAGGGAAGAAGAAGAGATAGGGGGAAGGGAAGGGAAGGGTGGGGAGTGAATGGGAAATTAAGAGGATGGGGGAAGGATAGGGGAAGGAGCAAGCAAGGGAGAGAAGGATGGGGGAAGGGAAGGAGGGGGAGTGGGGAAAGAGGAGAAGGGATGGTAGGGGGGAAAGTGAGGAGACAGGAAAGGAAGGGGGTGAGGTGGAGGTGGAAGAGAGCAATAAAAATGAACCCTAGCTTGGGCTTGAACCCTTTATTGATCAGTCATTTGGAGCACCGTAACCAAGTAGACCACAAACTAAAGAAAGAAAATGAGAAAGTGGGATACAGAAAGAAAATGGAGAGGCAAAGAAAGGACATTAAGGATGGAAAAAGAAAAACAAACTGAATGAGGGAGAAAGCAGACGTCCTATATGAAAGAAAAACAAAGATAAACTTGCGGGAAACTTAAATGGATAAGAACAAGAAAATAAACCAGAAAAAGAAAAGAAAATAAAGATGAAAACAGAAGCGTCAACAAATCACACAAAAAACGCGGGAAACAGCAAAAGAAAACGGGGCTTAAATAACAGGGGGGTCCTATCTCTCCCCCACGCACACACACATCCCTTCTCTTCTTAGCCAAAAAAGAAGCAAACAGCGGTTAATTAACAGCATTGGACGGCGAGGAAAGACAAAACAGATGTCGGGGAAGCTCGTTTGTTTGCAGCGGGCCAGTGCACAAACACCAAGCCGCAAACAAACGCGACAAAACACAGGAGGAGGAGCGCGAGTGACTCTGTGCTTCATTACCGCCACATTCACTTCACAAGAGAGAGAGTGGTGGGGGAGACTGAAGAGAAAGGCGCCTGGTAAGGGATTGTTGCCTAATTACAGAGTTTTTTTCCTTCCCTCCCTTCCCTATCCCTCTCTCTTCCTTCTTTCCTTTCTCCTTCTTCCATCATCATCATCAACAGCAGCATTAATCATCACCATCACCACCATGATCATCTCCTTCCAACATCGTCATTTCTTCATCTTTTAGGGATATATTAGGACACCTGCTCATTCCCCAATTCCATATTTTCCCCAATTTTCAGCCAGTCTCATTTTCCCAAGTCTCCAGTCTCTCTCCGATCAAAATTCATAGGACTATCTCTTCCCCTCCCTCCCTCCCACCCTTCCATCCCTTCCTTCCTTTCTCCATTCATTCATTCATTCCTACCTTCCTCCCTCCCTCCCTCCCTTCCTTCCTTCCTTCCTTCGCGTCTCCATTCATTCATTCATTCCTACCTTCCTTCCTCCCTTCCTTCCTCCCTTCCTTCCTTCCTGTCTTCCTTCCTTGCTCCTTTCCTTCCTTCCTTCCTTGCTTCTTTCCTTCCTTCCTTCCTTCCTTCGTCCCTTCCTTCCTTCCTTTCTCCCTTCCTTCCTTTCTCCATTCATTCATTCTTTTCTTCCTTCTTTCCTTCCTTCCTTCCTTCCTTCACATTATGCCTTATTATTTGTGTATTTTAGGTAGGTATTTTAAGTCGACCTAAAATTTGTAACCGTAAAACCATATATTTACGTAGGATTTAAAGGTAGAAAGGGGTAAAGAGAGGTACGAGGGAGCCTCCTTGGCCCCCGAAGAAAAGAGCTAAAGGCATAAAGGAGAGAGAGAGAGAGAGAGAGAGAGAGAGAGAGAGTTAGTGTTGCTCTCGTGAACCCAGGCTCAAATTAAACTGAACCCCGTGGACTGCAGGCTTAAGTTCCCCCTCCCACAGTCCACCATCCTCCTTTCGTGGGATAGGGAGGGAGTTGAGGGACGTCTGTGTACGCGCTTGTCTTCGTAGGCCTAGGGGACTCAACACGTCATCCTCAGCGATTTATTTCCCTAGTATAGCTGTGTCTCGTATGCTACACATACACACACACTCACACACACACACACACACACACACACACACACACACACACACGAAACACACACACACACACACACGAAACACACACACACACACACACACACACACACACACGAAACACACACACACACACACACACACACACACACACACACACACACACACACACACACACACACACACACACAAATGCCGTGAAACAAAATATCAATGTATAATCCCAGAATAACTCGCAAACAAACAAGTGCTACGAAATCTATGCCACAAGAGAATACTGTAGAGCTTATAGAAGAGAAAGGAAATAACACTTTTTTTTTTTATGTTATTTTACTGATGAGGGGAGAAGCATATTGATGAGGGGAAGAAAGGAGATGGGGAGAGGAGGGCAGGAGGGGAAAATGGAATGGGAGAGAGGAGGGAAAAGGAGGAGGGGAAAGGGAAGGAAGTGAGGAGACAGGAGAGGCAGGGAGAAAGGAAGGAAGGGAGGAAGGAGAGGAGAAGCGGAAAGAGAGGAGTGATGAGGAGTGCGAATAGGGAGAAAGGAAAGAGGAGGAGGAAGAAGAAGAGGAGGAGGAAGAGAGGAGGGGAGGGGGAGGAAGTGAGTGAGAATAGGGAGAGGAAAGAAGACAGAAGGGAATTGGGAAGCAGGGAGTGAGGAGGGAAGAAGAGAGGATAAATGAGGGTGGAGGAGGAGGAGGGAGGTGAAAGGAGAGGAGAGGATAAATGGAGAGAGAAAGAGAGAGAGAGAGAGGGAGAGAGGGAGGGACAAACACAGCATAAGTAACCAGCTCAGATAAAGAAGAGGTGAATAAGAGGGGAGAGAGAGAGGGGTGAGGAAGGGGAAAAATGAGAGGGTTGTGTGTACGTGTGTGTGTGGCGAGAAGAATGGGAGATGATTGGCTGTGTGTGTGTGTGTGTGTGTGTGTGTGTGTGTGTGTGTGTGTGTGTGTGTGTGTGTGTGTGCAGTTTTTCATATTTCCTTCCCCTGCTTCCGTCCTTCTTCGTACTCCTTCTCAGCAACTCTTCCTTAGCGATTCATTCTGCACAGCTCAGTATCCTCTTGTATTTACTGATACGAACTCAGTCGATATTAAAACCATAGAAATAACACAGGAGGTTAAGGTGTAATAGGCAAAATAAGTCGCTCAGGAAAAGGTGTTAGGTACCCTTGGTTAGTCATAAATATAACTATGTACTTACTAATATACTTTAGATCTAACTTACATAATGTGTTCAAGTCTTCCAGTTTTAATACCACTTTCTTACCATCCCATTAAATTCTTATAAGTGGCTGTGGATGTTGCTTCTCACTGTTTTCCTGTAGGGCTTATTGCTGAGGGAACTGGGGGGTAGGGGTAGCGCTTTTCAGTAGACTATTTATTTTCTGTGAGTAAGGGATAAGAATTACGCTCTCTCTCTCTCTCTCTCTCTCTCTCTCTCTCTCTCTCTCTCTCTCTCTCTCTCTCTCTCTCTCTCTCTCTCTCTCTCTCTCTCTCTCTCTCTCTCTCTCTCTCTCTCTCTCTCTCTCTCTCTCTCTCTCTCTCTCAGTATTCTCTTCCTGTGAGCTAGCACACTTCACTCACTCTTTTCTTCCTCCTCAAAGTTCCTCGGACTCGTCAATCTGCAAGTCTATTTCCTTCCCTCCCTCTCTCACTCTCGCTGCCTCACCCACTTTTTCCCTCCCTCTCTCACTCTCTCACTTTCCTCCCTCCGACGTACCCCCATAAATAATAGATTGAGGAGTGTCCGGCGAGGAAAGGCAAGTCTTTGTACGTCAACAATGTCAATAAATCTAATTCACAAGTTTCAATATGAGAGAGGTCGGGAAATGCATCCAGTCCTCCCAAGGGACCTCACTCAATACCCTCTCCCAGGCCTCTCCCAATCGACCTAACCCACATACGCTTCCAGAACACACAGACCAAGGCAGACCAGCCCTTATTTCCCCCTGTTTCAAGGTCCGTTTTACGTGTAGGGGGTTCCTGGTGCGGGGCCGTGTGTGGGGTAGGCCGGTTTACCTCTCCCCGGCTCAAGAAAGTACAATAGTTTGATGGTTTACCTGTCACGGCCTGAAGAAAAGACGGATTGCTCCTTAAGAAAATCCATTAGGAGAGCGAAATTGCATTGTGGGGCGAGAGGGGCTACTTGGGTGTGGGTGTGAGGGAGGGAAAGGTGGTGTGGGTGTGACTGTGTGGTTGTAGGTGTGGAGGTGTGTGGGTGGTGTGTGTGTGTGTGTGTGTGTGTGTGTGTGTGTGTGTGTGTGTGTGAGAGAGAGAGAGAGAGAGAGAGAGAAAGAGAAAGACGAGGGGGGGGGACTGAAGCAAATCGCACAAGAGGAAAATAGAACCAACGACAGAGCAAGGAAGAGAGAGAGAGAGAGAGAGAGAGAGAGAGAGAGAAACTCAGCCCTCTCACTGCGACAATTTTTCAGCTTATTCCTGACGTCAATCTATTTTCTCAGACCACGGTAAATCTCATACAGTAAAAAAGGACCTAAAAAAAAAAAATTCTCCCCTTCACCAATAAGATGATTTTTTCCACCTTCTTACTGCCTCCAGACGATTTTATTCAGGTAGGTAAGAACGCCTCGTACTGAAAGGGTTAATTAATGAAAGACAGGTGAGATGAGTTAAAGAGAGAGGATTTATTTATGTGATTATATTGATGGTTTTTAGAGTTTATTAAATCTGTCTTAATTTTTCTCTTTTAATTAACTTTACTATTGGTGGATTTATTTTTGACAATTATTTTTATTATTGTTAGTATCTGTCTTTACTTCCTACTTTTATTTTTTGTTTATTTGTTTACTTGTTTACTTGTTTCGTTTGCAGACAACCTAGTGTACTACCAGACAGAAGATCCCTATTCTCCTCCTCCTCCTCCTCCTCCTCCTCCTCCTCCTCCTTCTCCTCCTCCTTCTCTTCCCAATTAAGGATGAGTTGAGGTAGGGCCCAGAAAACAAGGAAAGAGACAAAAGCAGAGAGAGAGAGAGAGAGAGAGAGAGAGATTCAGAAGAAATAATAATCCAGTCCCCTTTACTTTCAGTGCTCATTTTGTCCCATTCCTTGTGTGAAAGAAAAAAAGAGAGAAATGAGAAAG
The DNA here is from genome assembly GCF_032717465.1 of Coenobita brevimanus. NCBI lineage: Eukaryota > Metazoa > Arthropoda > Malacostraca > Decapoda > Coenobitidae > Coenobita > Coenobita brevimanus. The sequence continues at coordinate 24,664,809 of NC_136972.1, forward strand.
AAAGTGAGACAAGGAAAAGAGTCGATAGAGAGGAGACACGGAGAGAGAAAGCAAAGAGGCGGGAGGAAGGAGGGGAGAGTAGGAGAGGAGGATTCAACACCCCTTACTTCCGATGCTCTTCTTGTCCCGATCCCCTATCAATTTTCCGCTTCATTTCTCTTATTATCAGCAAAGGGATCAGAATCTATGGCCTCCGCTTCCTCACCCACCCCAGGCCAAATGATCCGATCTCAACTTTTCCACGGCGATATCGTGTAGGTTGAGATTCAGTCGTCTATTGCTATTATTTCGTTTATTCTTATGTGTTTTCCTTTTGTCTTTCTCTGGTTTTGTCGCAGCGTCTGTCTCTTTGCGATTTATTACCTTCCACAGCGCTATCGAGTGTGTTTCTAGAGATTCAGGCGTCTATTGCTGTTATTTCGTTTATCGTTTATGCGTTTGTCATTTGTTTTCTTGTCTGTAGGTCGTATTCTAGATTGCAATGTCGAAGCTCCTTTCTCTTAGCGATTTGGTCTTCCGCTTTCTTCACCTCTGTAGTGTGTTTCTTGAGATTCTGGCGTCTGTTATCCTTTTCGTCTACCCTCGATACTGTGACATTGTCGAAGCACTTTTCCCTCAGCGATTTACTCTTTTCCAAGGGGTATAGGAATTTGAGCGAGCCGAGAGTGCCACGGAACCACTAAATGTTGAAGTTGCACAGACACTGCCAAATTTTAAGTGCCTCTTGCAGCCACTTTGCACTGTTGCTGACTGCACCGTTAGACATATCTTTTTAGTAGTATGAAGCGTATTTTAAGTGTGTGTGTGTGTGTGTGTGTGTGTGTGTGTGTGTGTGTGTGTGTGTGTGTGTGTGTGTGTGTGTGTGTGTGTGTGTGTGTGTGTGTGTGACGTTCTCTTCTTCTTTGCAACGTGACAGTAATACTAAGAGTGGTGACAAAGGGACGGTAGTGACATAAAGTAGATTAGTGACAGAGTGGTGACATGAGTAGTTAGTAATCACTGAGTAGGGAGTGACAGAGTTGTGATACAGTGATGCAGAGAAGTGAGTGACA
>NC_136972.1:24668360-24675860 GCF_032717465.1 Coenobita brevimanus
TACCTCCTTTCACCACCAGGGCAATGGATCCCACTCTCTCTCTCTCTCTCTCTCTCTCTCTCTCTCTTCTATCCATTTTCTCTTCACCTCTGCCTCGCTCCCTTCCTGTCCTTCTCTCTCCCTCCTCTTCATCTCTTCTCTCTCCCTCCTCTCCATCTCTCCAGACTTCCTCCATCTCTCCCTGTCTTCATTCTTTACTCCTCCCTCCTCCCTCTCACTCACTCCTCTGTTATTCTCCTTTTCTATCGTCCTCTTCTTCCTGTACTCTCCATCCCTCCCTTATTTTCCTCTCCTCCATCCTTCTCCTCCCTTTTTTCTCTCCCTCCCTCCCTCTGTCCTCTCCTCTCCAGCCCCCAGCTTCTTTTTCCCTCGTAATCCTTTCTCCTCTTTCCTTCCACTTTTCTTTTTCTCCCTCCTCTCCTTTTTCCCTCCATCCCTTCTCCCCCTCCCTCCTTCTCTCCCTCCCTCCCTCCTTCTCCCCCTCCCTCCTTCTCTCCTTCCCTCCCTCCTTCTCCCCAACAATGCCTCCTTTCACCACAAGGGGGAGGGGGAAGGAGGAGGGGGCCGACTCTCGATGCATTATTGAGTCGGATCATTTTTTTCTTTGTGTTCTTTGTCTTGCGTCACCCAATGGAAACTCTTTCACTGGGAATATGAGAAAAACCCGCGGCAATGTGTTGGAATCGTCAGTGCAAACAGGGAGGGGTGTATGGGTGTGGCGGAGGGGTGTGGAGGGGTGTATGGGTGTGGCGGAGGGGTGTGGAGGGTTGAGGAGGGGTGTATGGGTAATGGCGAAGGAGTGGGGAGTATGGGTGGCGGAAGGTGGGGTGTATGGTAGGTGACGGTGGTGTGGAAGGGTGAGGTGGGGTGTATGGGTGGTGACGGTGGGGTGTGGAGGGGTGTATGGGTGGTGATGGTGGGGTGTGGAGGGTTGAGGAGGGGTGTATGGGTGGTGGCGAAGGAGTGGGGTGTATGGGTGGCGGCCGAAGGTGGGGTGTATGGGTGGTGGTGGAGGGGTGTGTGGAGGGGTGTATGGGTGGTGGCGAAGGAGTGGGGTGTATGGGGTGACGGTGGGGTGTGGAGGGGTGAGGAGGGGTGTATGGGTGGTGATGGTGGGGTGTGGAGGGTTGAGGAGGGGTGTATGGGTGGCGGCGGAGGGGTGTGTATGGGTGTATGGGTGTGGCGGAGTTGTGTGGAGGGGTGTATGGTCGATGACAGAGGGGTTTGGAGGGGTGAGGAGGGGTGTGTGGGAGGTGGCAGAGGGGTGAAGCGGGGTGAGGAAAGGCTAGAAAGGGGCTAGGAAGGGATTCAAGAGTACTTAAGAGGGGACTGTGGGGCTAGAAGAGGGGCTACAGAAAGCAAAGAGGGATAAAGAGGCCTAAGAAGAATACAAAGTGGAGAAGAGAGCTAAGCATGGGACTAAAGACTGCTACTGAAGAGGCAAAGGAATACCATAAGGGGTTGTAAATGAGGGCTATGAAGAGGAAGAAAATGGCAATAAGGGGCTAGGGAGGAAATAGGGTTTGTTATGGAGGGCTAGAAAGGGGCTACACTCAGCTAAGGAGCAATGTCATGGAGCTACAGGGCTAGAGAAGGGGCTATGAAGGGCTACAGAAGGTTTACAAATAGTCAAGGAGCGCTAGAAATGGTTTGATATGGCGAGAAAGGGCTAGAGTGGTCTGTGAAGGACTGAGGAGGTCTGGGAAGGGCTGAGGAGGTCTGGAAAGGGCTGGGGAGGTCTGGGAAGATCTGTGGAGAGGTCTGGGAAAGGATGGAGTGAAAAGGACTGGAAAAAAATTACTTATAGCTAGAAAGAGCTGAGGAAAGGCGAGAAAAAGACTGGATATTAGAGAGAGAAGGCTGCACAGGGCTAGAAAAGACTTAGATTTGGCTAGAAAGGCCTGAAGGAAGGCTAGAAAAGGGCTAGATAAGAGTGAGAAAGGGCTGGAGAGGGCTGGGGTGAAAAAGGGACTGCCGGAGGGACGGGAAGATAGGAAGGAAGAGGCTCCATTGTGACATGATGCTTGTGTTTGCTTGATACCTCTTCACGTGCCTCCCTCCTTCCTCCCTTTCTCTCCCTTTTCCCTCCCTTTCTTTCCTCTCTCCCTTTCCCCCCTCCCTCCTTTCTCCTCTTCTGTCTCCTTCCCCATTTCCTTCTTCCCTCTCCTTTCCCTCTTCAGCTCTATCCCTCTCCTCCAGTCTTCTCCCCTTCTCTCCTCTCATCTTTTTTTCCCTAATCTCCCATCTCCCACTCTCTCCTCTCCCACTTCCCCACATTTCCCGCTCCCCCTTCTCCCTATCCTCTAACCCCATTTCGTCCTTTACCCCTTTTGCCCCTCCTCTCATTTACTCCTCCTTCTCACCTCTCCATTTTTACTCTCATATCCCTCTCTTCCTCCTTTTCCCTCTCCTTCTTCCCTTCCCCCATTTCCTACCCTCGATCTGCCTTCTTCCTAGTCTTCCCTAGCCTCCCTCTTCCTCCTCCCTCTATAGGCAGTTCCCTCCATCTCTCCCCTCTCTCTCTCCCTCTCTCCCCTCACCCTCTTAGCCTCATCTCTTAATTATTCCCCTTTTTATCAACCGGACTGTGATGATACTCTTTGTTTGGCAAGGTTTTTTTCGTTTTCTGTCTTCCCCCATTCTCTTTCAAGGGGTGGCGAGGGTGAGGTAGGGGAGACCAATGTAAACACAAGCCATATCAAGCACCCTCTCTTCTGCTCTCCAGTTTTTTGTTCATTTCTCCATGTTTCTTGCTTTTATTATTGTTTTTTCCTATTTTTTATTCAGTTTTTTTTCATTTACTTTTATGCCTCCGCCCATCTATAGTGAGGGAGGCAGTACATGATTCGTTTGTCCGTCCGTACGTCCGTGCGTGCGTTGGTCCGTGCATCCGTGATATTTGTGGGTGCGATATCTCCTGAACCCCTAGACGGATTTCGACCAAACTTTTGTCAGTGATACAGCATGGACGGACGATAAACTGATAAGGTCAGCAAGGTCAAGGGGTCAAAGGTCAAGGTCATATGGGGTCGACTTAGTTTATCTTGTGGGCGCGATATCTCCTGAATCCCTGGACGGATTTTGACCAAACTTTTGTCAGTGATACAGTATGAAGGGACGATGAGTTCATTAGGTCAGCAAAGGTAAGGGGTCAAAGGTAAAGGTCATACGGGGTCGACATAGTTTATCTTTAGTCTCATTTCATCCCACAGTGAACCCTATCATGGAGGTTGTATGGTGAGTCCGTCAGCGAGGCGTGGCGGAGGCGTACCAAGAGTTATTTTACGTCAACAGCTTAGGGCCCAAGTTTTCGATGTTTCGTTACTATGCACTTCACCCTTGTGTCATCGTATTTTTTTTTTATATTCTTGTCCTTTCTCTCTCCCTCTCTCCCTCTCTCTCTCTCTCTCTCTCTCTCTCTCTCTCTCTCTCTCTCTCTCTCTCTCTCTCCTGTTATTCATTTTTTCTTGTTTTCTTTTCTTCTTGGTCTTTTCTTCTTTTCATTTCTCGTATTTTATTTTTTACTTTCTCATGCATTTCTCTCTCGTCTCTGTTTTTTTTTTTTTTTTTTTAGCTATTTTCATGTCCTCTGTTTTTCCTTCATTTTTTCTGTTTTTTTCTGCGTTATTCTTGTGTCCTCGTATTTTTTTCTTCCGATTTTCCACTGCTAAATACACACACTTTATCTACTTTATTATATTTTGTTTATTGATTTATTTTTAGAGGGTAATTTTTCAACATTTTTACTCTGACAGGGAGGTGACAAATTTTGACTTTGATTTTATAATGGAAAAAAAAAAAATGTCTTCAACACTTTTTAAATAATTTCAGATTAGTCAAGTCAGCATAAAAGAGAAAAACGACGGACTCTCTCTCTCTTTCTCTCTCTCTCTCTCACACACACACACACACACACACACACAGGTCTGGGTGTTTTCTCAGGGCGTCCATTTTCTTTAATTGAAAAGGAGACTCCACCCCAATCCACCGAAATAGGAGTGAGAGGAGAAACGAGGGCAAGGCGACAGAATTACTTTAGTCCTCCCTGAAGGAATTTACTCGTTTTCTTTATAAGCCCCCTCACGCTGGGAACAACTCTACCGCAAGTGTTTTTACCAGCAAGAAGCCCTCCAGGTGTACGCGCAGCTCACCTGTTGATTAGCTTTTTATTCTCCCTTTCAAGGTAAGTTGGAATCGATACTTGGAGACGTCTGAGTGATTTTTTTATGATATTCAAAGTTGGTCAGGTTGAAATTTTGAGATGATTTAGCACGTCAGGTGTTCCATACCTTCCCCACAGGTGTATTAAAATCGTCTCTCATTATCCCACCTGTCAGACGGTTTCCCTCAACTCTTAGTGGGGTGTTAAGGGAGCCTGAGAGTGTTAATATTATCAGCGGTACAGTATTTATAGCCACTGAGAAGGCTATAATTTGATGAGGTGAGGTTTCTTTAAGTATATCGTATCGTCTTAGCCAATATTATGTTTACCAAAATAATGTTGATTTAAGACTTGCTCTGTTTTTTTATTTATTTTTTCTCATTCACTCGTTCATTCATTGGTTCCTTTTCTTTTTTTTTTCCTCCTCCTCCTCCTCCTCCTCCTCCTCTTCTTCTTCTTCTTCTTCTTTATCGTCTTCTTTTTCTTCTTCTTTTTCTTCTTCTTTTTCTTCTTCTTCTTCCTCCTCGTTTTCTTCTTCTTCCAATCATCTGGTGTCCCTACTTGAGAGAGAGAGAGAGAGAGAGAGAGAGAGAGAGAGAGAGAGAGAGAGTTGGTGATTCTCAGTTCTTGCATGAGAGGAAGTGGTAGACCGAGAACCATTTGCAGGGGTGACGTCAGTACATTTACTTACTAATATAGGATGGAACGGGCTGAGAAGAGAGTGAAGAAAGTGAAATGAGTTTGGAGAGGCCCTTACCCTGTTGAAGACCCGTTGATGGTGATGATGATGATGATGATGATGATGATGGTGATGATGATGATGATGATAATGATGATGATGATGATGATGATGGTGATGATGATGATGATGATAATGATGATGATGATGATGATGATGATGATGTGTGTGTGTGTGTGTGTGTGTGTGTGTGTGTGTGTGTGTGTGTGTAATAAAAATATGTACATCTTTTTATCTCTAATTTGGCCTCGAAGTCAAAAAGGAGCCCTCTCTCTCTCTCTCTCTCTCTCTCTCTCTCTCTCTCTCTCTCTCTCTCTCTCTCTCTCGTATTACCGTAAATGTAAGGCTGGCTCCTGTGTGTGTATCATTAGTGTAATATTGCTGATGCGGGTCGAGGCAGCGTCGTGTGAATCTGTGTTCCCTAATCCTTCACTGAATGGGTAAGAGAATCAAATACTTTTAATGGACGGGGCAGCTCTCTCTCCCTCTCTCCCTCGCTCCCTCTCTCCTCCCCCCTTTTGCTATGAAAGAGCTGGGATCGGAACCCCCAAGCCTTTATTCTAATTGAAGGTGCGTCTGTATAGATGACTTGGTCCTCCTTCACCGGGGACATCAAGGGATCCAATGCCAGATGCCGCCAGTTCCCGATCCTCCTCTATTTTACCCAAGATTTGGCGCGGGTTTTCATCCTTTTTCCCTCCCCTCGCTTTATAAATCACATCCAACTCAAATTTTTCACATTATCTCACATTTTTCACATCACACGGGCTCAGGAAACGATTTAGGTGGATGGAAGCGAGGGACTAATGTTTTGGCGAAAAGTCGAGGCTCGTGCGCTAGCCAGAAAGAGGCAGGGGTTGCTGATCGCCGGCCATTGATGCGTCTGTTTCTTTCAGGAGTCCCCAGCCTCCACTCCGCCAACAAAAGCGACCGCCTGGTTACTTTGACTCCGGGTAAATAAGGAATCCTGCTGTAGTTCCCATTCACCGGGGCTGGACATGGACCCCGAGCGCGCCCTCTGCCTCCGGGCGGGGTTATTAAATATTTAAGTTCGGAGTGCGCCCTTCCTCCCGCCACCACCATTACCATTTTTCCACATCTTGACTTTTCTGTTATTTATTTCATTTTTCTTTGATTATAAAATGGATTCGATTTTTGAAAATTTGTGAGGAGGTCTTACTGTATATTTCGTCATGCTTATCTCTTATGTTTTTCTTTTTCTTTTTTTTTAATGTGTGTGTGCTCTGTATGGAGGAATGTCTTGATTTAATAATAATAATAATAATAATAAAAATAATAATAATAGAATTGCAATGTTTTTTAATACAATGATACTGAAATATGTAAAAATAATAAAAATAATTATAATAAGAATATGAATAAGAATAACAATAATAATAACTTACCAACCCAAGAAAGATCTGTCCACCATTTTTGCCTAAGTACCTAAAATAAATACTTAAGGTAACATTTAGGGAGAGGTAACCATGGCAACCAAGATGACGCCTCGCACCTGTAGGCCTGGAGAAAGAAAACAGGTATTTTTTATTAATGGGGGACACCTGTAATTTGGTATATGGATACTTTTTTTAATAGTTTTTCCTTTCTATGTCCATTTGTAAAAAAATAAAAAAATAAAAAATAAAGACAGCATCAAAAATTATTCCTGCCTCCAACACCCCCCTCCACCGCTACAGCTGCCACCTACACCCCCTTACACCACTACACCTGCTTCCTACACCCCCCTACACCACTACATCTGCCACCTACACCCCCTTCCACCATTACACATGTCACCTACACCCCCCTACACCACTACACCTGCCACCTACACCCCTTCCACCATTACACCTGCCACCTACACCCCCCTACACCACTACACCTGCCACCTACACCCCCCTCCACCATTACACCTGCCACCTACACCCCCCTACACCACTACACCTGCCACCTACACCCCCCTCCACCATTACACCTGCCACCTACACCCCATCCACCACTACACCTGCCTCCTACACCCCCCTACACCTCTACAGCTGCCACCTACATCTCCCTCCACTATTACACCTGCCACCTACACCTCCCTCAACCACTACACCTGCCACCTACACCCCCCTACACCACTACACCTGTCACCTTCCCCCCTCAACCACTACACCTGCCACCTACACCCCCCTACACCTCTACACCTGTCACCTACCCCCCTCAACCACTACACATGCCACCTACACCCCCCTACACCTCTGCTCGTATCTCTGACTGGGGTAAAAATAATATGGTTGTTTTTAATGCATCTAAGACTCAGTTCTTACACCTATCAACCCGACAAAATCTTCCACAGGTATACCGACTAATGTTTAATAATATTCAGCTTAATCCTGCATCATCATTGAACATGCTTGGGGTTTCATTTACTCGGGACTTATCTTGGAAAGATCATATTACATCTCTTGTAAAATCTGCTTCCAAGAGATTGGGTGTGCTAAGCCGACTCTACTCTTTCTTTACCCCTGCACAATTGTTGACTCTATACAGGGGTTTTATCCGCCCCTGTGTGGAGTACAACTCTCATGTGTGGGGAGGCTCCCCACATACAGCT
>NC_136972.1:24683360-24685860 GCF_032717465.1 Coenobita brevimanus
ATGAGTGTGAGAGTGAGTGTGGTAAGTGTGAGTGAGAGGTGTGGGTTCAGAATGAGGGTGAGAGTATGAGTGAGTGTGAAGTTCGAGGGAGAGTGAGTGAGAGGAAGTGTGAGTAGAGCGAGTGTGAGATGTGGATGCAGTGTGAGTGAGTGTGAGGTGTAGAGGGAGAGTGAGGGTATGGGTTACAGTGTGTGTGTGTGTGTGTGTGTGTGTGTGTGTGTGTGTGTGTGTGTGTGAGAGAGAGAGAGAGAGAGAGAGAGAGAGAGACTATCCTAACCCAGACGCCACTGGATTGCACAGGTACCGTATCACCTTTCCATCACTACCTTACCCTACCTGCATACCTTCCTTCACTCCACCTTACCCCTACCTAGAACTGAAATAGGGACTAGGATTGAACATTTGACGGTTGCATGTCATAGCCAGGGGTAAGTGGGAAAGATACAGCATATATTTACAGTCAAAGGACACGTGTAGTTAATATGCAAGCTAAATTTTCTTCTTCCTCTCTTTGTTTCCCCCGACACCCACCTCACCTCCATACCTTAACACTTTTCTTTCCCCTGTTTATTCAGTGGTGTATTTAGGGGCCTGGCTGTAGCATTGATATTTTTAGGTTGTGTTCTAGGCGAAAACTGTGACTTAGCAAAAGCTGGTTAAATTAGCGACAAGCAATCTTCAGGGACTGGTCCGTCTCCTTCTTCTTCCTCTTCACTTCTCGTCACTCCCTCCCTTCTTCTTCCATCACTCCCTCCCTTTCTCTCCATCACTTCCTCTCTCCATCACTCCCGCCCTTTCTCCCCATCACTTCCTCCCTCTCTCCCCATTACTCCTTCTCTTTCTGCCCATCATTCTTCTCCCACCACTCCCTCCCTTTCTCCCCAACTCTACCTGTCTTTCCATCGTTCCCTTTCTTCATCATGCCATCCCTATCTTCCCATCATTACCCTCCCTTCCTCCCTACCTCCCTCATCAATCCCTCCCTCTTTCCACCAACTCATTCTTCATCACTCCCTCCCCCCCATCCCTTCCTCCCTCCCTTCCCATCACTCCCTCCCTCTCTCCATCATTCCATCCCTCCACACGCGTACGTATGTGGGCGCAGAGAAGCATAGCAATTTGTGTTTGCCCTCCCACGGTGCGCTGTTTCAGAATTGCGTCCTACTGCGCCTTCGTAATACAAGTGACACAAGACGCTCCGTAACGCCTCTTCCTTGGCGATTTATTTTGCACATTACACTTTTATAACCTCTCTTACGCAAATGGGGAAAATTATATTGACACGAAAGCGAAATAGGTAAGATACAGGGCAGCGCTATAGGTGTGATACGCAAAATAAGTCGCCAAGGAAAAGGTGTTGCGGGACTGGAATACGAAACACATACGCAGTCAATCCGGCCGTACAGGTGAGGCCAGGTAATTACGCAATGAAGCCCCACAGCGTCAGGTATGTGGCTGGAACCGGACTGGGGAAGGTCCTTAACGCCTCTTCCTTGGCGATCTATTTAGCATATTATTCCTTCACATTATATTGTATGTTATCTTAACGTGTTATAACCTTGACCTAATTTGCATTAAGTATACAGAAGGGGATGCTTCAGTGTAATATGAGAACAAATCGCTTAGGAAGAGGTGTTAAGAGATGTCCAAGGCAAAGTAGAATGCGACCCTGAATCCGGATGTACGAACAGACTTACTAATTCCGTGTCGCAACCTAAATTTGGGATCTTAAAAAAACAAAAAAACAATAGACATAGAAAGATTATACATTTTTTCTTCTAATATCGAGGCTTTGAAATGCATAAGACGTTACCAATATCTTCTAATACCTTGAAAAAATGCACCTTAATCTTCCTTATCAGTACGCTTATCGTTCTTATCTTCCTCATCCTGAGTCTCCCTCTCTTTATCTTCACCTTTCCTCCCGCTGTGACTGCACATGTACAAAGTTCCAAAGTCAGACGCCAGAGGTCAGTGAGGGAGTGGAGGAGGAGAGGTGAGGGTGTGGTCCTGGGGGAAGGGGGAGAGAGGTAGGGGTGTGATGATGAGGGAAAGGGAAGAAAGGGAGGGGTGTAGTGGAGGTGGGAGAGGGTGTGGTCTAAGGGGAAGGGGGGGAAAGAGAGGAGTGTGGTGGTGAGAGGGACGGGTGCAAGGTGTGGTGGTGGTAGAGGGTGATGTGGGAAGGATGGTGGGTTGTGGGTGGGGGTAGAGGGAGGAGAGCGGTGGAGAGAGGGACCAGTGAAAGGTGTGGTGGTGGGAGAGGGTGCAGTGGTGGAGGGGAAGATGGTGTTGTAGGGGGATAGGGTGTGGTGGGGGGAAGGTGGAGAAGGGGACGAAGGGGGTGAAAGGGAGAGGTGGATGGGGAGAGGGTAGTATAACTGTTATGCTGGGGGGTGGAGAGGGGAGATGGTGAGAGTAGGTTGTGTGGGGTGTGGTGGGAGGGGTGGTGGGGGAGGTATGACAGGTAGTGTAGTGGAGGGGATGGTGGTGGTGTTGCTTT
>NC_136972.1:24695860-24703360 GCF_032717465.1 Coenobita brevimanus
ATATTCTAGTGCTAATCACTTGTTACAAATCAGCATTCAATAAGGAGAGATGACAATTTTAGGCCAAGATAAAGCGGAAAGAGTATACCATCACTTTCTCACATAGCCATTTCTGATTCTGCTCCCTTAATATATTTTTGTGTGCTATTCATGCAAATTAAGTCGATATTAAAAAGATATAAGAAGAAATAAAGAGGATATGAATGAGTAGTATGGAAAATAAATCGCTATGGAGGAGGTGCTAGAGAACCTCCTTTTTAGCCGACGAGAAAACGGGCCATTATTATTATTATTATTATTATTATTATTATTATTATTATTAATTATTATTATTATTACTGCTACTACTACTACTACTGCTGCTACTACTGCTACTACTACTATGATTTCTACTACTATGGTACTACTACTACTATTATTATTATTATTATTATTATTATTATTATTATTATTGTTTATTATTATTATTATTATTATTATTATTATTATTATTATTTAGTAGTAGTAGATGTAATAGTAACAGTGGTAGTAGTAGTAGTAGTAGCTTAGACCTCGTACTGAAAGGGTACATAAATAATATTCTTCATTAATCCTTTCTTTGCTATAATTCATTTATTTTAAGTATACCTGAGATTTTCGTCCTTTTGTCCTTTATTTCCTCAGTGACGGAGACAATACTACGCCTCTACAGTCTTTCCATAGCACTTCTTCGTGACTAGCATCATAGTCTAGTGTTTATTGTTACAGCTCAGCATTCAAGACGGAGAGACGGCAATTTTACGCCTCATGTGAACAGGGTATATTGTCCTTTCTAACTTAAAATTGTTTGAAAGTTTGAACCATCTTACGCATATGATAAAGAAAAATGCTTAAGTGATTGTTACAGTTCTTACCCCCTACGTCACAGGAAGGGAGATGCGATTGTACCCATGAAGTTCTCTCTCCTCTGATTCGTGTCCCAGTCCCCAGCGAAATCAGATTTTGGATATTAGTTTTGGTGCTTATTTTTTTTGTTCGTTTCAAATATTCTACTGTGGCTTCCCTAATTCAGACCTTTTAATTCATTTGCTTGGGAGGAAAGCGAGGTCAGTGCTTCTTGTAATGGCTCCCTTCCCTCATTCAGACTTGTGTGGAACGTCAAAACTTGTAAATGTATTCTTATTTTGTTTGTGAGATAGTTGTGGCTCTTGGCGGTAGTGTGACCTGTGTTGTGTGACCACCAGGTGACAGGTCAAGTGGCAGTCAAGGTTACTCTGCCCTACCAGCATCATTGCCACTACTACCAGCATTACCACCAGCACCAAAACTACTACTACTACTACTTCTACTACCACCACTACCACCAGGACTACCACTACCACTAGCACCAGCACTCCCCCCCCCTCACAGGCAATATGTCGTTGCTACAGAAGATCTTCCACCTCCTGAAGACCCCCGGGGGCCCCTTGCAGCCCCTGGACCCTGCTGAGGAGGACCGGTCCGGGGTGTTCCAGCACTCCGCAGGGGCCACGTACGAATTTGGCGAAAGCCCCCTGATCGCCCGCCGTCGTAGCCGCGTCCCCTCTGCAAACAACCTCCTTACCCGGTCCGCCTCCACTGAGCGGCTTCTTGCCCCTCCACCTCCAGGCTCACAAGCCCGGTCCGCATCCACTGAGCAGCTGCGTCCTTTGGCACAGACCCGATCCTTGTCCACCGAGCTGCTACGTCCCTCTCCGCAGACCCGGTCCCACTCCACCGGGCAGCTGTACCCCTCTCCAGACATCGACAGCCCCAAGTTACGGCGGTGTGAGTGGGCCGTGAAAGACCCCAGTGACACCCCAGGCCGCATCACACCCCCGCCGCAGCTGGTGGAATACGATGACGATGACCTACACACAGCGCCGCACCCCTCGGTCAGTCTGGGTCACATTCCGCACCACCACGACAAACCTGACACTAGACTACATTTTAGAGACAATTTAGACGTCACCTTACTCCTCCAAGAAAACCTACATAGCACCCTACCCAAACAAGACAACTTAGGCACCATCTTACTGAGCCAAGAAAACGTAGAAGCCACCCTAACCAACCAAGACAATCTAAGTATCACCCTACCCAGAGAAGACAACCTACATGACACCCTACCCAAACAAAACAAACAAGGGACCACCGCACCCAAACAAGACAACCAAGATACCACCCCACCCAACCAAGACAACCAAGGCACTTTTATACTTTACGAAGAATTCTTGCGTGAAATGTACCTCAAAGAAAATCCAGAAGCTACCCCTCAAACCCAAGACAATTTAGAAGCAGCCACACAAATCCAAGACAATATCAAAACAACCCCATCGATCCAAGACACTCTCGAAACCACCCCACAAATTCAAAACAATTCAGAAGGTCCTCCACAAATCCAAGACAACCAAGAAAATATCCCACAAATTCAAAACAACCTCGACGCTATTTCACACTTCGAGGACAAGGTTGGTGCCCCTCCACACCTCCAAGACAATCCCAGCAACGCCACACAATTTCAAGACAACCGAGACACAATCACACAATTTCAAGACAACCTAGGCATAACCACACATTTCCAAGACAACCTAGGTACCATCCTACCCAACCAAGACAACCAAGATCCCAGCCTTCACGTTCAAGACAATCTGGAAGCTACCCCACAGATCCAAGACAAGGGAGGTGAATCGAAGGTTGTCCCAAAGACTAGACGACGGCGACGACAAAGACAAGAGGCTGCCCCACAAGTTCAAGACAATTTACAAGCTACCTCACAAATCCAAAACAAAGTAGAAGTCACCCTACAAATCCAAAACAATCTCGACCTCATCCCACAAGTTCAAGACAATCTAAAACTCACCCTACAAATTCAAGACAATCCAGAAACTACCCCCCCAGTTCAAGACAATATACAAGCTACCCCTCAAGTTCAAGACAATCAACAAGCTACCCCTCAAGTTCAAGACAATCTAAAACTCACCCCACAAATTCAAGACAATCCACAAGCGACCCCTCAAGTTCAAGACAATCTACAAGCTACCCCTCAAGTTCAAGACAATCTACAAGCTACCCCTCAAGTTCAAGACAATCTACAAGCTACCCCTCAAATTCAAGACAACCTAGAAACTACCCTTCCAATTCAGGACAATCTACAAGCTACCCCTCAAGTTCAAGACAATCTACAAGCTACCCCTCAAATCCAAGACAATCTAGAAGCCACGCCACAAGTTCAAGACAACCTAGGTACCACTCAGCTCAACCAGGACAATACTGACACCATTTCACATCTCCAAGACAATCTAGAATCTACCCCACAAAGCCAAGACAAGGGAGGTGAAGTCAACGCTATCCCAAAGACAACGCGACGACGACGACGAAGAAGAAGACAAGAAGACTCACAAATTCAAGACAAACGGGGTGTCGTATCACATTTTCACCTTCAAGACAACCTAAGCAGCACCCTGTTCAATCAAGACAATCAAGGTATCATCCCATCTCACCAAGAAAATCAAGGCACCATTGCAAACCACCAAGACAAACTAGATACCATCTTACCCAACCAGGACAGACTAGACATAACCATACAATCCCAGAACAACCTAAGCACAACCATACACAGCCAGTACAACCAAGCTACAACCATTCAGTACCAGGACAACCAGACTACAACCACACAGAACCAGGAATTGTTTGGTAGCACCCTTCAAGACAGCCTAGAAAGTACCCTACATTTTTTGGACAACCTCTCTGCCTCCCTACCAAAACAAGACAGTCCTACCACCGTTCACCAAAACAATCTGCAAGCCAGCCCACAACCCCAAGACAACCAAAACAACTCTTCACACTTCCAGGAAAATGCCGATGCAACCCCACACCTTCAGGACCACATAGACCCCACCCCACAACCCCAGGAGAACACAGACCAAACCCCACAATCCCAGGACAACACAGACCAAACCCCACAATCCCAGGACAACATAGACCCCACCCCACACCCCCAGGACAACCTCTGCGCCACCCCACAACTTCAGGAAAACGTAGTCCCCATCCCACAACCCCAGGACAACCAAAATACCACTTCGCAACCCCAGGAAAACACAGACGCCACCCCACAACTCCCAAATTACTTCACCGCCACCTTACAACTCCAGGACAGTCCAAGTACCTCTAAGCCCCTTCAGGACAATTTAAGGACCACCCCACAACCCCAGGACAACCTTGGTACAACCCCACAACCACAGGACAACATAGACGCTACCCAACAACCTCAAAAATATTTCACTGCTATCTCACAACTCCAGTGTAATTTCGGTACCACCCCACAACTCCAAGTCAACCTCGAAGCCACCCCAGAACTCAAGGACAACCAAAATACCACTCCACAACCCCAGGACAATCTCGAGTCCACCCCAGAACTCAAGGACGACCAAGATACCACTCCACAATCCAAGGACAACCAAGGTTCCACTCCACCATCCAAGGACAACCAAAATTCCACCCCACAACCCCAGCACAACCTCGGTACCACCACACAGCACCTCCAGGAAGGCCTCTGCGTCGCCCCACCCCTCCACACAGGCCTGGGAGCACATAACCCCACGGGCAGAGGTCCCTGTGGGGTGGGCAGGCCTAGTGACTCAGAGGTACCCGTGTAGTGGCCCCCCGCTGGCTTGTCCCCCTCTGTCGCACACCAGGCTTTGGATGGCTTAAGCACAGAACACCAAAGCGTTTCTGCTGCTAAGTGCTAAGAATACCAAGAGCTGCTGATGCTTAGTGCTGAGAATACTGCCAAAGAGCTTCCTGATGCTACTGACACCGAGGGCCCCTGATGCTTCATGCTCAGAATATTACCAAGAGCTTTCTGGTACTGCTGGCAATACTTGGGCTTTATTGGGCTCACTTTCTTTCGTTTCTTTTATTGCTCAGAATACCACCAAGAGCTTCTGATGCTACTGACATTACTGTGGATTTTACTGAACTCTTTATTTTATGCTACGATTACCAAGAGCTTCTGATGCTATTGACATTACTATGGATTTTACTGAACTTTTTATTTTATGCTACGATTACCAAGAGCTTCTGATGCTATTGACATTACTAGGGATTTTACTGAACTCTTTATTTCATGCTAAGATTACCAAGAGCTTCTGATGCTACTGATATTATTATGGATTTTATTGAACTCTTTATTTCATGCTAAGATTACCAAGAGCTTCTGATGCTTCTGATATTATTCTGGATTTTATTGAACTCTTTATTTTATGCTCACAATACCAAGAGCTGATCCATAATGCTGAGAATCCTAAGAGCTTCTGATGCTACTGATATATACTTGAAATATCACTAGCCTCGACTCTTACAATGCTCTCTACTGATAACATTCACCTCTTATGCTACTCCTAATTCTACTCGCCTCTCAGAATTAGCCTAAGGTCAGCTATGTTTGGTCAGTTTAGAGTCAGAATTGGCTTTAACTCTACAGTAAACAGGAGCCTATGTTTAAGACGTGAACATCGCCAATGGACAGATCATCCATGGTAGACTTCCACACAGACTAACTTCTAGCCTTGGTTAGGTTATGTGGATTAGGTGATGTGTTTTGTTGGTGTTTTTATGTTTTTAGCTTTGTTGGCCACAGATTTGATGTCACTACACCAACACACACACACACACACACACACACACACACACACACACACACACACACACACACACACACACACACACACACACACACACACCTATCTTTTGGCACCTATCACCACCAAAATTCCTTCACTTTAAAAATTATATCTCTCATACCTGACGTGAATTAAGTCATTTATCATATTTATCTATGTCCTAGTGATTAGAGAGAGAGTTGATGTGGTAGAGAGTTGATGTGGTAGAGAGTTGGTGTGGTAGAGAGTTGATGTGGTAGAGAGTTGATGTGGTAGAGAGTTGGTGTGGTAGAGAGTTGATGTGGTAGAGAGTTGGTGTGGTAGAGAGTTGGTGTGGTAGGGAGCTGGTGTGGTAGGGAGTTGGTGTGGTAGGGAGTTGGTGTGGTAGGGAGTTGGTGTGGTAGGGAGTTGGTGTGGTAGAGAGTTGGTGTAGTAGAGAGTTGGTGTGGTAGAGAGTTGATGTGGTAGGGAGGTGGTGTGGTAGGGAGGTGGTGTGGTAGAGAGTTGGTGTGGTAGAGAGTTGGTGTGGTAGGGAGTTGGTGTGGTAGGGAGTTGGTGTGGTAGGGAGTTGATGTGGCAGAGAGAGAGAGAGAGAGAGAGAGAGAGAGAGAGAGAGAGAGGTAAAACACACACGCACACGCACACATACAAGCATGATATATAAATGCAGCCTACATGGACGTCAAAATATTGGCAGGGAGGAAGGTGTGGGGGTGCGAGGGAAAAAGATTTAGGCCAAGAGCGATGATGCCTGTGTTTTTATGCGGTGCAGAGCCAAGGGCAATAAGTCATGTTGATCCCTCTCTCCTAGTGCCAATTTCCGTCAAGATTTAGCCGGGGATCAGGGTAATGACTAATATATTGCACCATTAACGTAGTCTCTTGATGTTAATGGCTATCTTGTGCCCTGTCTGGACTCTCTGGCTACTAATCTTGCATTACAACCAGACGATTTTATTCAGTTGATTGGAACCCCATGAAGTTAAGTCTGTGAACATTTATCTCCAGAAATCATTCACCCGCTTCGAAAAGTTTAGCTACTGTCACTGCCTGATAGTTTTTTGTATTTTTTAGAGTATAATTTATTCCCATATTGGCTGTAAACGTGACATAAAATGACGTGCCATTTTTTTTCTTCAAAACAGTTAATAGGAAGTTTTGTATCTATGATTTCAATAATCCTTGTGGGTGTCATCATTTCATATATAGATAAATAAATAGATAGATAGATAGATATGGATAGACAGTATTTATTAGTGTGCATCCATTTCATCACAATACAAGTCATTAAGAAATATGTTGGCGCTTGAATTACAGTGACAGTAACAGCTAGAATGGCACTCATTAGAGCGCATACCTCCGCCAAGGCCCAACATGCAGTTCCTTTTAATTCAGTCAAGTCTAATCCAACATGGAAAAAGACAACCCCCCCTCCCCATAAAAGCGTATTTAAACCCGCTAGATCCGTAATATTATATGGATCTGCGCCAAACTGTACACATCCATAGATACCAGCATCCTAAATATGCCTGATTTTTTCATCAAGATCCATGCAATATTTACTGAAAAATTTACGAAAAAGTCGAAAAACGCCCTGTCTCGCAATGTTAAAGAAAGTGAAAAAAAATTCCTGGATCCGCACCTTTATCCGGATCCGCACCAAAATTTAATGGAGTCTATTCTGGGCCAAGGCCCATTCTTCTACCAAGTTTCGTGGAAATCCGTCCTGTAGTTTTTGTGTAATCTTGCTCACAAACCAACGAACAAACAAACAAACAGACATGGGTGAAAACATAACCTCCTTGGCGGAGATAATAAGCTGGGAACTACGACATTAGACCAA
>NC_136972.1:24708360-24710860 GCF_032717465.1 Coenobita brevimanus
CCAAATTAACAAAGGAGAGTCCACTTGTCCGTCCCTCGCCTCCAAAAGAATCCAAATTACCTAAGGAGAGTGCACCCGTTCGCCCCTCGCCACCAAAAGAATCCAAGCTAGCTAAGGAGAGTGGACCCGTTCGTCCTTCGCCTCCAAAAGAATCCAAGGACAGTCATTTCCCTCCTTTTTCGACTCCTGGAACATTACCGATCCAGAGGCAGACAAACCTGAGCACCAGCCCTCCAAAGCAGAGCACAGGCGCCACAATGCCCATCCCTGCAGTTCCCACACCACCAGATACCACGACGGTGAAGAGTGGCCTACCGCAGCAGGGGTCAATGGGTAGTACTGTCGACACCAGGCTGGAATCACATCCCATACGAGGACGGGACACAAGCGGGGTCCCTGTGTCGCTAGAAGATCCTGTATTGCCGCCTCCCCCTAGTTTCCTGTCAGATGGCTCCACAGCACCTCCTCAGAGCCACACCTTGCAGCTGAACTTGGGTGAAGCACTCGGTGGTGATGCACCTTCTCCGGAGTATGTGCGGGAGTCTGTAACAAAACGCATAAAGGCATTTGAGAAGCAGGCATCGCAGGATGAAGAGCCCCAGCAGGGAGACTTGCCCCCACCCCAACAAGTAGAGAGGGAGGCTGTAACCAAACGCGTAAAGGTATTCGAGAAACAGGCATCGCAGGAGGAGGAGACCCCGCCTGCACAGGTAGACCGCATGCCCCCAGCCCGACCCGTGGCCCCTTGGGTGAAGAAGACCTCCTCTGGCCCCGTACAGCAGGACTGGTACTGGAGCGCCACCAGTCCGGAAGATACTCCTGAGGCCCCCTTGCCTCCCCCTCCTCCACCTCCCACACGCACGAATGTCGAACCCACGAAGTCCCCCTCGAGACCCACTCAGACCCGCGACCCTCCTAAGGTAGTGTGTGTGATCCAGCCTCACTCACACAGGGCCGTGTTTTTATGTGGCTTTGTAGACTGTGTAACGGTGATGAAGAGGGACTCCTTCATGTGGTGGCACTAATATAACTGGGTGGCGGAGCTGCCCGGGTATGCAAACGTCCCCCGGCTCCCTGCTATCCCCTTCGAAAGGAGAATAGTGGTCTTCGGAGAGGAACAACTTCAGCCTTCAGTCCACTGGGTTCACATTCAGAGGAGCCTGGGATTGCGACCACCACTACTACTAGATGTTGTAACACCTTTTCCTTAGCAATTGTTTTTCTATGTATACTTTAATATCCTTTTATGTGTTAGTGAAGTAAATTGTCGGTACTAATATAAGTCTAAGTGAATATATTAAGGTGCAATAGTCATAATAAATCGCTAATAGAAAGGTGTTAAGAAGACTACAGTGCCACTCAGAACACGGACCACAATTCAAGGACCGTATATTCGTCCTTAGTGATGTATTTTTATTAGTATTCCTTTGTATGCCTTTTGTATCATCTATAAGAGGCATAAATGAAGATTATGTTAAAGTGACAGGATAAATCGATCAGGGGGATGTGCTACGGTCCCCCCTTATCTGACGAGAATACGGTCTACGCACCCTGACACCAGCCACCCTTATCCTCCCCCTCACCCTCACCCTCACCCTCACCCTCATCCTTTCCATTACCCTCTTCTTTCCTTTTTCTTCTGTCACCCTCGCAAGTCATACTTATTCTCACCCTTATTTTCTCCTATTCCTTTGACCATTTTATCAGTCCCCTTATACCCATCCTCATCCTCACCCCCACTCTCACCCACACCCTCACCCTCACCCACACCCTCACCCTCATCCTCACCCTCATCCTCACCCTCACCCTCACCCTCACCCTTACCTTCATCGTCACCCTTACCCTCATCCTCATCTTCATCCCTTCCTCTGACCCTTACCCTCACCCTCATCCTCATCTTATTCAAGTCACAAGTTTCCCCTAGAATAAACCACACAACCATCGATGTTACACCCAGGTCCCCAAGTGTACCTCTGCGTGAAAGGGAACGAGGGAGAAAACCAACTTTATCTAGGAGTCTGGTCGGCACAAGAATCGACCTCCCGTTCTTCCAGTCGCGAGTTGAGCATGCTAACCACTACACCACTGGCCTCAAAATTCATAAGTTTGGCGTGTTTTCTTTATTTTTCATTATTTTTCATTTTATTATCTGTTTCTCCAGACGGTTTTACTCAGCTGGGGAGAGGTTTTAGGATGCGGGAGCCTCTCTGGGATTGGCCCGGTCAGTCAGCCTCATCTTAAGGATTTTCACACTTAAAAGTCTTCACCCTAGCCCCATACTGAGCTTCACTGTACCAAGGACTCTCAAACGCACTGTACCTCACCCTACTGCACCCCATTACGGTACTTCACTGTAGCTCTCTAAGGATTTTCACACGTGTACTTCACTCTACCCAAGCCTCTCATGGTACCACATCCCTCTCTTCCCCTTTGCCTGTCCGACCTGGGGAGATTAGAGGATTAGACAGGGGGACTTGTTAATATTAATCCCCACACCACG
>NC_136972.1:24715860-24743360 GCF_032717465.1 Coenobita brevimanus
GTTGTAGTAGTAGTAGTAGTAGTAGTAATACTCGTGGTAGTAGTAATAGTAGTAGTAGTAGAAGCAGTATTTTATTTTTTTTACTTATTTATTTGTCTTTATATCTATCTATCTATCTATCTATCTATCCATCTATCTATCTATCCATCCATATTAAAGGTCATCAAAAGGCCTCTCCATTGTCCTGTCGCTTTTCAGGATGTCAGCGCTGCCGCCTTCAAGATAAAATCCGGGATTATGAACACCCCTTGTACCCGCTCCCACATGTCCAGCATCACAGACATGGAGATATTTTTCAAGAAGGAATTTAATCAGTATACAGGTAGCTTTAAGGTAAGAGATACACCTGTTCTGCCTGTTCTGTTCTATTTTGTTCTGTCCTGTTCTATGCACATTTTTGATAGGTTTCTAGTCTTTGTTTTTTCCTTCTCTGTGTGGAAAATTTTTAACCTGTTCGTAACATGAATATAAAGAAGTCTGATGGTAATGATAGAGTGATGTGGGTGTGGTGGTGTGGATGAGGTGGTGTGGATGAGGTGGTGTGAGGGTGTGGTGGTGTGGGTGTGATGATGTGGGTGTGGTGGTGTGGGTGTGGTGGTGTGGGTGTGATGGCGTGGGTGTGGTGGCGTGGGAGTGGGACGGTGGTGTGTGTGTGTGTGTGTGTGTGTGTGTGTGTGTGTGTGTGTGTGTGTGTGTGTGTGTGTGTGTGTGGTAGTGTGACAGTGATGATGTGCTTGACGTGATGTGAGTATGGTTTTGTATGATAGTGTGAATCTGCTAGTGTGAGTAAGAGTGCATATGACGGTACTCTAAGCTACACGTACCCACAGGAGCGAGGGGCACGGTACACACTGCTCATGCTATCGGAGGAGCAGCAGAAGAAGGGGGTTATAGCAGCATCAGCAGGCAACCACGCTCTTGCCCTCTGCTACCACGGACAGGACCTGGGCATTCCTGTCACTGTGGTACGTCTCGCTGTCTTGTCCTGTCCGTTGCTGTCTTCTACTGTCTGTTGCCGTCTTTTTGTCTGTTTGTTGTTCATTTACCTGTCTGTCTTTGCTCTTTCTCTGCCTGTTTGTAGCTCATTTTTCTGCCTATCTGTTGCTGTTTCTGTCTGTTGCTCTTTTTAGTCTGTCTGCTGCTGTCTTTTTGTCTATCTGTTGCTCTCTTCCCTGCCTGTCTGTCGCTTTCATTTCTGTCTGTAGCGCTTTTTTCTGCCTGTCTGTCCCTCCCTTTTTCTGTCTACTTTTCATAGCTCTCAAATCATAGCCTCAGACCAACCTTACCCCTGCGTACCCCGTATCTTATTCCTGCCTGCCCTCCTGCCTTATTCCTGTCTACCCTCCTGCCTAACCCCTCTGCCTCACCCTTGCTTACCCCAGCATCAACCCCATCCCTGCCTCACCCCTGCCTAACTCTGCCTCTTTACAGGTGATGCCCCTGGTAGCGCCCATCATGAAGGTGCAGGCGTGTCGACAGTACGGTGCCAACGTTATCGTAAAGGGGAACGATATTGGCGAGTGTAGGGAGTATGCGTTGAAGATGGCAAAGGAACAGGGTCTTCTCTACATCAATGGGTAGGTGCTGGTGTGCTGGTGTGGATGGTGTGGATGTGGTATTGTGGGCGGGAGTACGCCCTCAAGATTAAGGAGCAGGAGTTTCTGGACGTCATTAAGTGGTGCTGGTGTGGTGGTGTGGATGGGATGGTGTGGTAACTTTTGTGACCCCCCTCCTGCAGTCCACCATCCCCCTTTCAGGAGATAGGGAGTTGAGTGACTTTTTTTAACCAGGCAGAGGAGTCGCCCAGTTATATCAGTGCCACCGCGTAAAGGCGTCCCTCGCCATGCTAAATGATATTCTAGATGTTATTTAGGTTAGTACACCTGACAGACAGGTTAATGAAAGCACCAGGTAGAGGTAAGGATGTTTATTTTCTTGAGCATACTGTTGCACCTAATCAGGGCTCTTTAGAGACGCTAGTGTTAAGAAATGAAGGCCCTCGCGTCTATCTATCCATCCATCCATCTGTCTATCTATCTGTCTATCTATCTGTCTATCTATCTGTCCATCTATCTATCCATTTATCTATCGTTTCACCCAAGTACGAACCATCCCCACATCCTGACGTTATCTATCCATCTATCCACCCACCTGTCTGTCTATCTATCAGTCTATTTGTCTGTCTGTCTGTCTATCTATCTATCTATCTATCTCTCTCCCCCAGGTACGACCACCCCCACATCCTGGCAGGGCAGGGCACGATGGGTCTGGAAATCGTGGAGCAGGTCCCCAACATCGATGCTGTGGTGATCCCCGTTGGAGGTGGTGGACTGATTGCGGGTGTGGCTCTGGCAGTGAAGGCTCTGTATCCACACATCCAAGTGATTGTGAGTGGAGGGATTGATGAGTGGGGTGATTGATGAGTGGGGTGATTGATGAGCTGAGTGGTTGTGTTCGCCTCTGTCCACACATCCAAGTGATTGTGTTAAGAACTTTCTATAAAATATGTTCAGATGTTTACAGGGTGTGTTTGCAGGGTGTAATCTAGTATACCCTTGTGTCTGCAGGGTGTAATCTAATGTACCCGTGTGTTTGCAGGGTGTAAGCTAAAATACTTGTGTGTCTGCAGGGTGTAAGCTAAAATATCTGTGTGTTTGCGGGGTGAAAGCTAAAATACCCGTTTGCTTACAGGGCGTGGAGTCAGAGCGTTGTGCCAGTTTCACCGCGGCTCTTAAGGCAGGTCGACCCGTGTACGTGAAGGCAGAGTCCACGCTGGCTGACGGTCTGGCGGTACCCATGGTCGGGGTCAACGCATTCGCCACAGCTGCAAAACTAGTGGATAAAGTAAGCCAATTCCACCGCATCTCTGTCTATAGTTGGTGATGATGATATTGATGATGACGATGATGATGATGAGGAGGAGGGGGATGGTGCTGATGATGGTTGATTTTCAGGTGGTGACGGTGAAGGAAGAGTGGATTGCCATCTCCATCTTGCGACTGGTGGAGACGGAGAAGGCAGTGGTGGAGGGCGCTGGAGCCACCGCCCTGGCCGCTATCCTGGCGGGGGAACTGCAGGAGCTGAGGGGAAAGAGGTTAGAAATTGTCCTTAAGTTAGAAATTGTCTTTAAGTTAGAATTTGCCCTAACTCTTTATTGTCCCTGTTAGAAATTGTCCTTAGTCTTTACTCTCCTTTTCTTCATTTTGTCACACTACCCTCCCTCCCTCCCTCCCTCACACTCTCTCTCTCTCTCATACTACGACCTCCTTATCCCCATTCTTCCTTAGCAATGTTTCCTCCTCCACCGTCCTTCTACGTGTGTGTGTGGGGGGGGGGGTTTGTGGGGGGGTGTGGGTGTGGTGTGTGGGTGTGGGGGGGGTGTGGTGTGTGGGTGTGGGTGTGGGTGTGTGTGTGTGTGTGGGTGTGTGTGTGTGAAGTGTGTGTGTGTGAAGTTTGAAGTGTGAAGTGTGAAGTGTGGGTGTGGGTGTGGGTGTGTGTGTGAAGTGTGTGAAGTGTGTGAAATCTGAAACGTGTGAAATGTGAGAAATGTGAGAGGTGTGTGAGAGAGAGAGAGAGAGAGAGAGAGACACACACACACACACACACACACACACACACACACACACACACACACACACACACACACAAACACACAGAATATAAAGTGATAACTGTGTATATTAAACCGCAATATAACTAAGCATACACAAGCGTAACTATACTAATATTTGTGTTGGCAGAGTGGTGATTCCCCTGTGTGGAGGAAATATCGACACCACGGTGCTGGGGAGGTGTCTGGAGAGGGGCCTGGCTGCTGATGGGCGCCTCGTTAAGTTTACAGTCACCGTGAGCGACAGACCAGGAGGTAAGTCAGAAGTATTGTCTATCCGTCTGTCTCTGTTTGTGGGTCTTTCTGGATCTATGTCTATCTATCGACTTATCTGTACCCATCTGTCTGTCTGTCTATATTTCTGTCTGTCTGTCTGTCTCTCTGTCTACTTGTTTATGTATCTTTATATCTACCCATCTTTGTCAGTCAGTCAATTAGTCAGTCAGTCTGTCTGTCTTTCTGTGTATCTGTCAATAGTCAGACGCCATATTCCAGTGAGGGGTAATCACAAACAAATCGCCTCCATGTTGTCCTGTCCTCCACACTATGCCTTGTATAAAATAGAGAGGTTGAGAGGAAGGATGGAACTTGAATGTATTAGTATTGTGCTGAGGAGGGGTGGACTGAGATGGTTTGGCCATGTGGAGAGGATAGAGGATGACAGTTGGGTGTGGAGGGTGAGGTGTGAACGTGAGGGTAAGGTTACGAGAGGCAGCCCGTAAAAGACCTGGGAAGAGGACGTAGAGTGTGACTGAAGAAAGAGGCTGCTAGGGATCGAGCAGAGTGGAGAGCTGCCATTAGGTAACCAAACCCGAAATATGGAAGCATGTTGGAGCCCTAACGAAACGAAACGAAGCGAATTATGACCGAAACGAAACAAACTGACCCACTCTCTCTCCCACACAGGTATCGCTGAACTGACACGTCTTCTGGCCAACCTGGGCGTTTCAATCAAGGACATGGTGCACGAGAGAGCCTGGATTAGGAGCGACATCTTCAGTGTAGAGGTAATGAGCGAGCTGATTGGATGTATTGCTGGGCAGGCTGGGTATTGGAGCTGCACTATCTGTTTTGGTGGGAAAATGGTTTGGGTGGTGGCGGTGATGTTATTGTTATTATTATTGTTATTATTATTATTATTATTATTATTATTATTATTATTATTATTATTATTATTATAATTATTATTATTATTATTATTATTATGATTATTATGATTTTTATGATTATTGTTATTATTATTATTATTATTATTATTATTATTATTATTATTATTATTTTGATGAAGATAATAATAATAATAATAATAATGATAATAATGATGATGATGATGATAAGATTTTTTTTTTGTTAGGAAGCAAAATAAGTATAAATTTACCCTTTTCTAAATTATAATCTTGCTTCATAATATATATTCTCTTTAAACTGACACAGAACAACTTATTATAATTGAGAAAAAACATATACTAGCTGTACTCAGGTGTATCCAGATGTATCAAGATTTATTAAGGTGTAGGGCAGGTGTATCAAGATGTAATTAAGGTTTAGGCAGGTGTATCAAGATTTAATTAGGGTTATCAAGGTGTAGGACAGGTGTATCCAGGTGTATCCAGGTGTATGAAGATGTAATTAAGCCTATCAAGGTGTAGAACAGATGTAATTAGGTCTATCCAGGTGTATCAAGTATTTATTAAGGTGTAAGGCAGGTGTATTTAGGTCTATCCAGGTGTATCAAGATGTAATTAAGCCCATGAAGGTGTAGAACAGGTGTATTTAGGTCTGTCCAGGTGTATCTAGGTGTATCAAGGTGTGGTCTGGCAGGTGAAGGTGCTGTGTGAGACCAGGGACAAGGAACACTCAGAGGAGCTACGAACAGCCTTACTCCAGCGCTACAAGATCCTTCGATTTGGCGACCAGACCACGCACCCAGGCCACTGACTTGAGAGGTCTTTTTTTTCTTTTTTTTTTCTTTTTTTTTTTTTTTTTGGCTCTCCCCCTCCCCCTCCCCCTTCCCCTCCCCCCCTGCATCGCCCCCCCTCCCTTCTTTTTTAATCCTAATCTATTGTCCTGTCCCCCTAATTAAACCCATCCACTACATTGAGAGGTCCTTTTTATCTCTCTTTTTTTTTGGTGGGGTCCTTTCCCCCCCCCCCTCCTGCAGCTGCATCGATTTCCCCATTTTTCGTAGTCGTAGTCTATAGTCCAGTCACCCAACTTGGTCCAGATATTCGTCCCTTTGAAGCTTATATTGGAGTTGTATTCTGTTTTTTTTTTTTTTTTTCTTAATTTGGACCAGATTTAACCTGACTTTTTTGTTTTTTTTCGAGTCGTATTTTTGACCCAATTTTTCGATATTTTTTTTTAAGTTTTATTTTATAGATTTTTTTTAAACTTTAACTTAGTCCAGGTTTTCGGTTTTTGTTTATTTATGTATTTGTTTTATTTGTTTGTTTATTTGGATCTTTTTTCTGGCATGTGCAAAATTCTTGGACCTTTACTTGGCCGACATTTGAGTATTTTCTTTCTCTTTTTCATTCTTTCATTTTCTTCTTTCTTTTTTCTCTCTCTACTTCTTTCTTTCTTTTCTGTCTTTCCTTCTTTCTTTCTATCTATCTATCTTTCTTTCATCTTTTCTTTCTCTTTTTTCTTTCTTTCCTTTCATCCTTTTTCGTCTTTCCTTCCCTCCTTCCTTCTGACTTTTTCTGTCTTTCTTACAGTAATTATTTTTTCTTTCTTTCTTATTTCCTTCCTTCCTTTCTTTCATTCTTATTTTCCTTTCTTCTTTCTTTCTTTCTTTCTTTCCTTCCTTCCTTTCTTTCTTTCATTCTTACTTTCCTTTCTTCTTTCAGTCTTTCTTTCCTTCTTCAGACTGGTTTGTCAGTCATGTGCTACAGTTCCTTCTCCTCAGCTATGCCCAGATTTTCGTCCTTTTTGCAGCTTATTTCACGTAGCTCAGTAGCAGAGAAGGACAGCACCACTTCTTTACACGCTTTCCATTGCACTTCTTCGTGACTAGCACCTTATACTAGTGTTAACCCATTGTCACACCTCAGCATGCAAGATGGGGAGATGGCCATTTTAGGCCAAGTTAAGGTGAAGTGAGCATAGACGGCCTGAGAGAGTCCTTAACTCTTCCTCTTGAGCGACTTATCCTGTGAGGCGAAGGATGGGGTAGTCCAGAAATAGCGCTTCACTAGACATTCACCTGCCTAATGTGTTCTTGGGAAGGCTCAGTCTGCTGGTGTGGGCTTGGGTGTGGCAATGGGATTAGAGAATATATGTTGAGTGAAATAAGTGTTATATTTGGACTACCCTATGTACTGGCACTCAACACATATAAATCAGAATATAAAAAACCAATAGAATAATTCGCTAGAGAGAGTGTGCTAAGAATATTGTAGTGTCACCTAGAATTCGTTTTTTTTTTTTGACACTCTCAGGCTCCTATGACTCACTCAGTTGGAATAGTGAGACATTTAATGGTCAAAATAAATCGCTCAGGAAAAAGTGCTAAGGGAATGCGACTGTGCTCTTCTTCGTGATTAGCATGTAGTTCTCATTTCGGTCTTCATGGAATTATTTTTGTTTTTATGTGGTTATCTATCTATCTATCTATCAGTCAATCTCTGCCCGTCTGTCTGTCTGTCTGTCTGTCTGTCTGTCTCTGTCTCTCTCTCTCTCTCTCTCTCTCTCTCCCTTTCTATCTATCTATCTATCTATCCATCTATCTATCTTTGCATCAGTTATATTTTGGCCCTTAGAAATAGGCTTGAGTGGCCCCCCTAACACGTGTCCCGTAGCGATTTATTTTTGCCTATAACACCTGCCTTGTGTGTTACTAATGCAAATTGTTATATACTGGAGAGGGGCGCCCTCAAGTGGTGGCACTAATATAACAGAGCGGCTCCACTGCCTTGTTGTATAAGAGAGAGACAGACAGACAGGCAGACAAAGACAGAGACGGACAGACAGACAGACAGACAGACAGACAGACAGACAGACACCAGTAGAGAGAGAGAGAGAGAATCACCTGATTGTTGTTGTGGGTGCGGCACAGGCTGCTGGTGTGGGCGTGGGTGTGACATAGACTAAGAATTATGTATATGAAGCATGTTATACACCGAGAAATAGCCTGGTGGAGAGAGAGGAGCTTTACTAGTGGTTTTAGTAAAGGATGTTGTGTTACTAGTAAAGAATACCTTGTTATAAGTAAAGGTAGTTGTTATTAGAGATTTTTGTGTTGAAAGAATGTTGTGTTATTAAAAAGTGTTGTTAGTAGAGGATTTGGCGTTATTAGTAAAGAAAGTCCTGTTATTCTGAGGCTAATTAAGGTGGGTTTTATTACAGGTAAAGGTGATGGCGGAGACTAAGGACTACGATCACTATCTGGAACTCAAACATGCACTTGAGGCGAGGTATGTGAATTTGCGTTTTGCCTTGCCTGACCTCTGCCACTAAGAAGAAAGAGGAAGGGGAAGAGGAAGAGGAGGAGGAAGAGGAAGAAGAGAAGGAGAAGGAAGAAGAATGAGAGAGAGAAGCGTCAAGGAAAAAGTAATGAAAGAAACTAGTATGAAGGGAAACAAGTATGGAGATGATGATGATGAGGAGGAGGAGGAGAAAGAAGAGGAAGAGTGAGAGAGAGAGAGAGAGAAAGAGAGAGATCAGAGTGAAGGAAAAAAGAGTGAAAGACAAAAGAATGAAGGGAAAAAATTAAGAAGAAGAAGAAGATGATGATGATGATGATGATGATGATGATGAACAAGAACAAGAACAGGGACAAGGACAAGGAGAACACTCAACCCATCTTGTCACCACTCCAGACGCCTCCAAGATGCCAATTTCACCTTCAATGTAAAGAAAAAGGAGAAACAGAAGAAAATGTACAGAACCTGCCATAACCACTGAAAAAAGAAGTCCATTGCAAAAGAAAGATTTTTTTTTTTTAATAAACTCATGTCACCCTTTCACTCCGACGATACCATTATTTTTTTCATTTTTTCTTGATTTTTCAGACGAACTGTATTGGCCATGTTTTTTTATATATTTTACTTGTGAAAATAAGAAAATAATAATAATAATAATAATAATAATAATAATAGTAATGGTGATATCTTTTGGCATTTTGATATTAGCCACTGTCAGGAGGAAGAATTATTTACTTTTATGGCTGTCAAGTTTTTATTAGTCTGTAATATGAACTAGAATCACACAATGTTTATCATGAATGTTTAGTTTCACCGAATGTTTATAATAATATCTAGTTTGATGTTTTTAGTGTTTGTTTCACCTAATGTTTATGATGTTTGTTTCACGTGATGTTTATGTTTGTTTTACCTAATGTTTATGTTTGTTTCACGTGATGTTTATGTTTGTTTCACCTAATGTTTATGTTTGTTTTACCTAATGTTTGTTTATGTTTGTTTCACCTAATGTTTATGTTTGTTTTACCTAATGTTTATGTTTGTTTCACTTAATGTTTATGTTTGTTTTACCTAATGTTTGTTTATGTTTGTTTTACCTAATGTTTATGTTTGTTTTACCTAATGTTTATGTTTGTTTTACCTAATGTTTATGTTTGTTTCACCTAATGTTTGTTTATGTTTGTTTTACCTAATGTTTATGTTTGTTTCACGTGATGTTTATGTTTGTTTCACCTAATGTTTATGTTTGTTTCACCTAATGTTTGTTTATGTTTGTTTTACCTAATGTTTATGTTTGTTTCACCTAATGTTTATGTTTGTTTCACCTAATGTTTATGTTTGTTTCACCTAATGTTTATGTTTGTTTCACCTAATGTTTATGTTTGTTTCATCTAATGTTTATTGTGGTTTCCCCTGATGTTTAGAATGTTTATATTCACCCAATGTTTATTATGTAATGTTTAGTCTGTTTACTTTCACCCAATGTTTACAAAGCTCAAAGGTGTTTCCCTCAAAATTCATCCCCCCCTTCAATGCCCCAGAGGTTCTTGGGGTGAAGGGGTTCTGCGCCCCCCCCCCCATGTTTCCTTGCGCCCTCCCCCAGTGTTTACTTGTGAGGGCTGGTCCACCACAAAGCCTACCTTGCTTATATCCCTATTGCATTATGGAGGGTGGTGCGTATATAGCACTGCACAAACTCATGGCCCGGTCCGCTGGTGTGGGCGTGGGTGCATCAGGGGAATTATTAAATGGTGTAGGATAGACACTGGTGCTTGGGTGTATCAGGGGTATATTAAACAACGTAGGGTAGGCACAGTCTGCTGGTGTGGGCGTGGGTGCATCGGGGAAATATTTTTAGGGTAGACACTGATAACCCTAGGCCGTCCCCGCAACACACGATAAATCCAGCAATATCAGGGTAGCGTTATATATGAACCATCCTCCATATATAAATCCCACTCGGCTTAGCATCGTCCTTTAAATAAATCCCCCTGTCATATAGTAGGTTGTAAAGTTAGCTGGAGCGAGTTCCCAGGCTGAGAGTTTTGGTCCGCCCTGTATTTTGGATTATATAAGTGTAAATAAATGTACTGTGATGTTCCTGTGGGTATCCTTTCTTCCTGCCTTTGTAGTTGGGTTAATAGTGACGGTATGAACACTCTCAGGCTCCTACTACTATTACTACTACTACTACTACTACGAGGTTCAGTGGATAGGTGGCCATCCGGGGTCCCAGGCAATCCCGGTATGCACGAATCATAGGTTTTTACCTGGGCAATGCCGGGTATCCCTGTTAGGACTAAATAAATGAGTTAAAGGAGACACGATATAGCCCAGTTTCCCCTCAAATCCGACCACTTGCCTTATTCTTTTTATTTTTGGCAGTGTGAAAGGGGAAATAGTAGGGGAGTGAAGGATAGGAATAATAGATTGTTGGTGGAGAAGAGAGAGAAATTGAGGAGATGGAAGGAGCACTTTGAGGATTTGTTGAATGTAGAGAGTGAGAGCAGTGTGAGTATAAGAGGTTGGGGAATGGCTGGGAGAAGAAGAGATGAGAGGAGGGAGGAAGAGATCAGTAGGTCGGAAGTAGTGGAAGCGATGAAGAAGATTAAGCTGGGAAAGGCCCCAGGAATTGATGGAGTGTGTGGTGAAATGCTTAGGTATGGGGGTGAGATTGTTGTGGAGTGGATATGGAAGTTGTGTAGATTGGCTTGGGAAGAGGGAAGGGTTCCAGAGGACTGGAAATCAGGTATAATTGTTCCTCTGTACAAAGGAAAAGGGGAGAGAGAAGTATGTGGTAACCATAGAGGTATTTGCCTTCTCAGTGTGACTGGTAAAATATATGGTAGAATACTCATTGATAGGGTTAGGCATATGACAGAGGAGCTAGTTGGAGAAGAACAAGGGGGATTTAGGAAGGGAAAAGGGTGTGTAGATGAGATATTTGTTCTAAGATGTTTAGTGGAGAAGTATCTAGAGAAGGGAAGGAAAGTGTATGCTGCCTTCATGGACTTGGAGAAAGCTTATGACAGAATAGATAGGCAAGGTATGTGGAAGGTATTAAGAATATATGGAGTGGAGGGGAAATTGTTGAGTGCTGTGAAGAGTATGTATGAGGGAGCTAGGGCTACGGTGCGAGTGGATGGTGAGCTGAGTGAGTTCTTTGATCTCAATGTGGGACTGAAACAGGGTTGTGTAATGTCTCCATGGCTGTTTGATATATATATGGATGGGGTTGTAAAGGAGGTACAAGGTAGGGCAGTGGATGTGGGGGTGGCCCTAATGAATGAGGGTGAGATTTGGAAGCTTCCGGTGTTGCTGTTTGCTGATGATAAAGTATTGTTGAGTGAAGATGAATGGGAGTTGCAAGGTTTGGTGAATGAATTTGGGACAGTGTGTAGGAGGAGGAAGCTGAAAGTTAATGTAAACAAAAGTAAAGTTATGGTGTTTGAGAGGAATGAAGTCACAGAGTGTGCAGTGAGGTTGGATGGTGAGGATATGGAGAATGTGAGTGCATTCAAGTACTTGGGTAGTGTGATGAGTAAGGATGGAACTTTGGGGGATGAAGTACGTGAAAGGGTACAGCAGGGAAGGAAGGTTGTTGGCACACTGAAAGCAGTGATGAGAAATAGGGAGGTGAGTATGGAAGTTAAGAAGTCACTGCATGATGGTATTGTGATCCCTACCCTGACGTATGGAAGCGAGGCGTGGACATTGCAAGAGGGGAACAAGTCAAGAGTGAGAGCAGTGGAAATGAGTTACTTGAGAGGAGCATGTGGAGTGACGTGGAGGGACAGGTTGACGAATGAAGAAGTGAAGGAACGTTGTGGGGTAGATGTGGATGTGGTTGAAAAGATTAGGAGAAATACACTGAGGTGGTTTGGACATGTGGAGAGAATGGAGAATGAAAGACTGACTAAGAGGGTGTATGTAGGTGAGGTGGAGGGAGGGAGAGGGAGGGGTAGACCGAGGATGAGGTGGAGGGATGGAGTTGAGAGGTATATGAGGGAGGGGGGGGTGAGTTGGGGGGAGGGAAGTCAAATGGTGGGTGACAGAGTGACTTGGAGGCGTTTTGTCTGCGGCCACCCTTTGCGGGATTAGGGCGTCGGGCTATAGATAGATAGATAGAGAATTCTCGAAACATCTTTTTTGCAGTTTCGTGAAGTTTTATATGACCTCTCAATATCAGAACGTCTCTCCCAAGCTGGAAAAGAGAGAGAGAGAGAGAGAGAGAGAGAGAGAGAGATAGAGAGAGAGAGAGAGAGAGAGGAAGTGTTTGAGAAGCCGAAACTCCTACTCAAACTAACCGAGATGCTTCATGACCCATCTTGACTTAGTTACCCGCGAGACTTTGTGAAGTGAAGATGTGTGTGTCTGTGTCCTGTATACGATGACTTGAATGAGAGGATGGGTGATGAAAACGTTGATGCAGGTGTCACGGATTCTGCTTCTAGTGATGAACCGTTGATGAATGAGATCCACTGATACCTATAGTGATGAAACAGTGCAGGGGGTGTGGCAGATTCTTAATAATAGTGATGAGACGTTGATGTAACTGCCACTGATTTTTATAGTGATGAAAAGTTGATGTGTGTGTCATGGATTCTCAGGATGAACCATGTAATTCTCTCACAAGGAATCAGATCACGGCAAATGATCTGATAAGTCTGTTTCATTATGTTTCTTCTCCCCAATATCACTGTCTTTTGGAAACGTAAATGAAAGAGTGAACGTTTTGCTATTTACCATCTTAAAGCATCACCTGTGAAACTGAAACAGGAGTGGGTTTCGTGGGTAAACATCTCAACCTAACACAGACAGAAACTGGGACAGAAGAGTGAAAGTTTCGTGGATAAACATAGTGACAGAAAATGAAACAGGGGAGTGAAATTTTCGTACGCAAGCATCATAACAAAAGCAGTGACAGAATTACGTGAATGAAAGTTTCGTGGGTAAATATCGTAACAAAAACAGTGACTTTAAGCTGAAACAGAAGGAAAAGTTTCATTCAATTGCATATCATTTGCAAGAGGTGACTGAGGTGGTCTTAACGAGAGACTACGATGTTTATGTTTCGCTGACAGAGGTAAGGGATTTCGTTATTTATTGATTATTTGGCTATGGAACACACACACACACACACACACACACACACACACACACATACACACACACACACACACACACACACACACATACACACACACACACACACACACACACACACACACACACATCCATCCAGTCTCCTATCTTTTTCATTTTCTTTCCTTCTTTTTTTCTTTTTCTTTCCTTCCTTTTTCTCTTTTTCTTTCCTTTTCTTTTTTTTTCTCATCAAGAGCATAGGATCCCTGACCTGCGCTCCTCAGTCTCGGCATTTAAGGCAAAGCTGACCCGCCTCACTCATCCCTGAGTATCATCACGCGAGCATAAATCCCAACTACCCCCCAGACGGAACCCATATGAATTCCACCCTATGATCGACTTAACCCACTAAACCACCAGGAGCCAGTTGATATGGTTACCACCCAGCGTAATATAGAGTGGCTCATATACTGTATAACACTCCTCATCCACTCTACCAGGGGATTTTTCATGTCAGTGTTCCTAATGTCTTCCAAGCAACATTTATTCATATCCTACTCCACTGTCACACCCACACCCTCCCCCGCAGACTGACCCAGCCTGCAACACTCCTACTTATCTACTTATCTGTCTACCTATATATGTATTTATTTATTACCTCTGCCAAGGAGGTTACGTTTTCACCCCTGTCTGTTTGTTTGGTTGTTTGTTATTTGGTTTGTGAGCAAGATTACACAAAAACTACAGGACGGATTTCCACGAAACTTGGTAGAAGAATGGGCCTTGGCCCAGAATAGACTCCATTAAATTTTGGTGCCGATCCGGATAAAGGCGCGGATCCAGGAATTTTTTTTTTTTTTCACTTTCTTTAACATTGCGAGATAGGGCGTTTTTCAACATATTCGTAAATTTTTCAGTGAATACTGCATGGATCTTGATGAAAAAATCAGGCATATTTAGGATGTTGGTATCTACGAATGTGTACAGTTTGGCGCAGATCCATATAAAATTCCGGATCTAGCTGATTTAAATACGCTTT
This sequence comes from Coenobita brevimanus, assembly GCF_032717465.1. Classification (NCBI taxonomy): domain Eukaryota; kingdom Metazoa; phylum Arthropoda; class Malacostraca; order Decapoda; family Coenobitidae; genus Coenobita; species Coenobita brevimanus. Next base: position 24,730,016 of record NC_136972.1, read on the forward strand.
TATGGGGGGGGGAGGTAGTCTTTTTCCATGTTGGATTAGACGACTGAATTAAAAGGAACTGCACGCTGGGCCTTGGCGGAGGTATGCGCTCTACTGAGTGTCATTCTAGTTTATTTTATTCTGTAGTTATAGAAGCTCTTTTATTATTTAGGTTCTTTATTCACCATTCAGTACAAGCGCCAACACTCTGGCCAACACTGTCCCTGAAGGCCAAGCAGGCAGGGGTGCAAGAGGAAAACAAAATCGGTATCACAGGCATAGAAGGTACAGAAGGAATTATCATTACAAGCACAATAATGAACAGACATTGGCCTACAATGATACATACATGGTACAAAGTTGGCACAGTAATTATCATTACATGTTTTGACATGAGTGAAATGGTACATAGACACACACGTATGTACATACATATGCAGAGAGAGGCACACATGCACACACACATATACGAATATATCTATACATAAATGTATATATTCACGCAAATGTAGCCGTAGACAGACTGCATGTACAGGATAGGTATGTATGTATAAGGATATGGGTATGTGTACAGGGGTGCATACGTACAGTATATACATATGCAACATACACATAAATATTCATATATACATAGACAGAGAGACATGTATATACATTACTTAACCGCGGACGTGAGGCCTATAAAAAATGTCCAGTCCCTTTCCTATTTCCATAATACTTACATTTTCTCGTCTGATGAGGTTAGACTCCAATTTGCCCCAAGTTTGATTTCTTCTCGAGCGTTAAGGATGCAGGAGGATGCGACAAATTCAACGGGCTTCGGGAAGAATAATTGTCACCCCTCGAGGCCGTTCGTTTTCTACCATCGTTTTCTCTTTTTTGATCGTATAGTCTACGAGAGAAAGAGCGATATATATAATCTTATGAAACTTTAATAAATATGGCAAAGCATACCCTTAAATTTTACTTATAGAGGTGTAATAGAAAACGAGGTTGTTGGGGTGACTGAAAGAAAATAATAATAATAATAATAATAATAATAATAATAATAATAATAATAATGTGCCAGTGTAGCTGTCTCTCACTTTTTTTTCTTTCGTTTCTTTCTTTTTCTCTCTTTTTTTTCTTTTTTCTTTATTTTATCCCCCCTTTTTTTCTCTCTTCTGCGACATTTTTTTTTCTCAGTCCTGGGGCTTGTACTGAATGATAAATAAATAAATAAATAAAGCAGTGCAAGAAGAGGCAGGCAGTTTCGTGTTGCGAGTTCACACACACACACACACACACACACACACACACACACGGAGGCAGGTAGTTTCGTGTAGCGAGTTCACACACACACACACACACACACACACACACACACACACACACTAACAACATCACTAAACACCATCATTATTTTCTCCTTTACATCTCTTTACCAAGCTTCTTATCTTTTTACAAACCACATATTAAGATAAAAAGGAGAGGTTGGGGAGGGAGGAGGAAGGGAAAGGAGAGAAGGAGAAGATTGGAGGGAGAAAGAGAGAGAAGAGGACGAGAAGAGAGGAGAGGGAGATAAAGAGGAAATGAACGCGACAGAAGAGGTAGAGGAAAAAGGGAGGGATTTAGAGAGAGAGGGAGGAGAAAGGAGGAAGGTGGGTAGGGAGGGAGGGAAGGAAGGAGGAAGACTGGTGAATGAGGCAGGAGATGTAAGGGAGGGAGGGAGGGAGAAAGGGGGAGAGGGTGGGAGGAGAGAGAGGGAGGGGAAGGAGGAAGGGAGTAAAGAAGTCATGTGAATGAGACGGGAGAGGAAAGGGATGAAGGGGGGAAGGAAGGGAGGGAGGGAGGGGGAAAGGAAAGATGGGAGGGAGGGAAGAATGGAGAGAGGGAGGAGAGAAGAGGCAGGGAGAGAGGAGGGAGGGAGGGCAGGAGGGAGGAGAGGAGAGGCAGGTATGAAGGCGAAGGCAGAAGGGCCCAGGTAGAAGTGGGACGGACGGAGGGTTAGTGAGTTGTGGAAGCTTGCACCGACCACACGTGCACTCCTCTCGCTCCTCTCGTCCTTCACGTGTTCTTAGCAGTGTCTCTCCTCCCTCCCTCCCTCCTCCCGACCCCTCCCGTGCACCCTGACTCTCTCCCAGGGCCCTCCCATGCCTGCACCGGCCGGGGGAGTGTTTGTGGAGAGGGACGTTTGGAGGGTCGAGTTTGCGGTGTCTGTGTTGTGAAGTGTAAGTGTTTTGGAAGATGTTGTCAGTCTACTATTGGTTTGTGAAGGAAGAAGAGTAAGAGGAAGAGGAAGAAGAGGGAAGAGGAAGAAGAAGAGAGAAGGGGAAGACGAACCGATAAAGGCAAGAAACTCTAACTCCTATCTGATCGCAAAAAATAAGCGGAAGAAATTAAGGGCAAAATCATTCATCCTTCTAACATACCCTTCTCCTTTTCCCACGTCTGTCCTTCTCCCCTTTCTCTCCTTGTCTCCCACTCAAATTCATCTCCCCCTCTCCTTTCTCTCCCCTTCTCCTCTCTTTCCTCTTGACATTCCTTCCTCCACTTCCTCATTCTCCCCCTAACCTCATCTTGACCGCTCTCCCCAATAACCTCCCCTCCCTGTCGGCTCCCCTGCCTTCCCCTGACCTATCTCTTCCTCCGCCACTAACCCTGGAGGGAAAATCGCTGCGTCAGAAGCCAAAAAGGGAAAGTAAGCACAGACGGGAAGGGAAAATAAAGGTGAGAGTGCGTGTGTGCTTTCCCGTTTCACATGCTTAAAATGCCCCCTTAAAGTGCGTTTGTATGACTAGTTTCAGATGCATAAACCTCCCGTTAGAGTGCGTTTGTATTTACTAGTTTCACATGCATAAATCCCCCGTTAGAGTGCGTTTGTATGACTCGTTTCAGATGCATACTGTAAATCCCCCCTGTTAGAGTGTGTTTCTATTACTGATTTCATACGCATAATTCCCCGTTAGAGTGCGTTTGTATGACTAGTTTCATATGCATAAATCACCTGCTAGAGTGCGTTTATATTGCCCGTTTCACATGCATAAATCCCCTGTTAGAGTGCGTTTGTATGACTCCTTTCAGATGCATACTATAAATCCCCCCTGTTACAGTGCGTTTCTGCTTGCCCATTTCACATACATAAATCCCCATGTTGGAGTGCGTTTGTATGACTAGTTTCAGATGCATAAATCCCCCGCTGGAGTGCGTTTGTATTACTGATTTCACATGCATAAATCCCCTGTTAGAGTGCGTTTGTATTACTAGTTTCACATGCAATAAATCCCCTGTTAGAGTGTGTTTGTATTACTGATTTCACATGCAGTAAATCGCCTGTTAGAGTGCGTTTGTGCTTACCCGTTTCACATGCATAAATCCCCTGGTTAGAGTGCGTTTGTATGACTCCTCTCACATGCATCAGGTCACCCCCTTTTACCATATTCTTAAAAAGTCTTATTCTCCCTATCAGTTCCATAACATAGTTTTTTTTTTTTTTAATTCATTTTTGTCCCTACTCATCGACGATCGTATATAAGTTAGAGACGTGGGGCTGTGAGGGAGTGAAGATCGTACCTAACCTTTTAAGTTAGAATAGTGTCCCCTAAAGTGAATTAAATAGTTTGAGGATAGCAGGGTTGGCCTGGGTTACGTGAGGTTAAGTTAGGCTGGGTTAGGTCATGTTAAATAAGATTACACTCTGTTAGTTTATGTTAAATTAGGTTAAACTAGTCTCGGTTAATATTACGTTAGATTTGGTATGGACTGATGAAGGTAATAGATGTTTGATAATGCTTGTGTGTCTTATTTCCACACTACAACCGACTTATTCTGAATGTCTTAGTGTTTAATATTGTTTTCTTTATTGAACTTAAGATATGTATAAGAAGGTTTGGTTGTCTTTTGATTTTCACTTAAAATCAACAGACATTTCGCTGCTATAATGGAGTGAATGGTAGTAGTAGTAGTAGTAGTAGCAGGAGAAGGAGGAGGAGGAGGAGGAGGAGGAGGAGTGGTAGTAGTTGTAGTAGTAGTAGCAGTAGTAGTAGTAGTAAGAGGAGTAGGAGTAGGAGTAGTAGTAGTTGTAATAGTAGTAGTAGTAGTAATGGTTATAGTAGTAGTATTGTGTTATTCTGCCTCTGAGCTGTAACGAGAGATTAATAGTGGAATATGGTGCTAGTCACGAAGAAGTGTTATGAAAGAATGTAGACCGTAGGAACCAGTGTTGATATAGCTCTCTCTCTCTCTCTCTCTCTCTCTCTCTCTCTCTCTTTCAAAAAATCATGGAATAACTCAGTCCAAAGTCTAAAATATATCACCGGAAACTGTACACGGGGGGGGGGGGGGTTCTAGTGGTAGTAAATCCAGCTCAGAAATGGTGGGTCTTTGCTCGAGGTTGAAAGAGGAAGGGGAGTAAATTAAAAAGAAGGAAGGAAGGAAGGAAGGAGGAAAAGAAGAGGAAGGAAGGATGGAAGGGAAAAAGTGCAGAAAGGAAGGAAGAGAAAAGTAAAGGAAGGAAGGAAGGAGGGAACGAAGAGGAAGGAAGCAAGATGAATAGGAAGGAAAGAGGGAAATAGGAGAAAGGAAAGAAGGAAGAGAAAAAGTGAAGGAAGGAAGGTACGAAGGGGAGAAGAGAAAGGAAGGAAGGAAGAGAAAAAGGGAAGAAAGGAAGGAGAGATGAAAGGAAGAAAGAGAATGAAAAAGAAAGGAAGAGAGGAAGGAAGGATGGATGACAATGGAAGGAAACGAGGAAGGAAGGCAGGATGAGATAGGAAGGAAAAGAGGAAGGAAGGAAGAGAAAGAGGAATTATGAAGAGACGAATGAGTGAGTGAAGGAAGGAAGAAAAAGATGCAGGAAGGAAGGAGAAAGAAGGAAGGAAGGAAGGAAGGAGGGAAGGGAAGGAGGGAAGGAGAGACGCCGGTAACCTACTCCCAATACCGGTTCTGGGCACTAAACTACCTGCCCAATACCTCTACCACAATACCACCACAGTCCACCACAGTCCACCACACACACACACAGACACACACCATCACTACGACACACTACCACACACACACTACCACATACCACCATCACTACCACATACTACCACACTACTACCGCACACTACCACATTCCACCACACTCCACCACAGTCACTTCAGGCCGATGACGTATTCTATTTTTCTTTTCTTTCTTTTTTTTTAACCTCATATGATTAGAGTTGGATCTTGACTACGGAGAGAGAGAGAGAGAGAGAGAGAGAGAGAGAGAGAGAGAGAGAGAGAGAGAGAGAGAGAGAGAGAGAGAGAGAGAGAGAGAGAGAGAGAGAGAGAGAACGAAAGGAAGAGAAATGGATAGACAGATAGATGGGCAGATAGATAGATAGACAGACAGACAGACAGAAACTAAGAGAGGGAGACAGACAGACAGACAGAAAGACAGAGACAGACAGACAGACAGACAGACAGACAGACAGACAGACAGACAAGGGGGAGGGAAAACTTTGGTCTATTGGTTAGCATAAATTATGTAGTCCGCAACTGGAAAAACTCGAGTTCAATTCCCGTGCCGGTCAGACTCTACGATTCAGTTTGTTTCCCCTTTATCCTGTTCACCAATTAAGGACATTGAGGTGAATTTGATGGTTGCGTGTCTTATTCTAGGGGAAATTTGTGACCTGGAATAAATCACTGGCCTCCTTAAGTAACCTTCGTGCGGTCGATAGCTGTAGTTAAATATTCGAATTTTAAAGTTACGTGGCACCCTTTCCTAAGCGATTTATTTTGCATGTTACACCTTAAATTTATCTACCTGTCTATTTGTCTGTGTCTGTTTGCCTATCCATTCCCCCTTCTCTCTCTCTCTCTCTCTCTCTCTCTCTCTCTCTCTCTCTCTCTCTCTCTCTCTCTCTCTCTCTCTCTCTCTCACATCTAGGCTATCTGTGTGTTTTTCTGTCTCTCTGTGTCTGTCTATCTGTTTGTCTGTCTGTCTGTCTGTCTGTCTGTCTCTCTCTCTCTCTCTCTCTCTCTCTCTCTCTCTCTCTCTCTCTCTCTCTCTCTCTCTCTCTCACTGGGGCAAGGTCCTTCACAACCAAACAGGTTCAGGCGAGTCACGTTTGTTTGTTCCCTTGTTCCTTCTGCGTCTCGGATATGGTTTGACCGTTTTGATAATTATAATAATAATAATAATAATGATTATGAAATGGATAATAATGATGATAATAATAATGATAATGATAATAATGATGATGAAGTGGAGGAGGAGGAGGAGGTGATGGGGAGGAGAAAACAACAACAACAACAACAATAATAATAATAATAATAATAATAATAATAATAATAATGATATTGATGGTGATGATGATGAGGAGGAGGAGGAGGAGGAGGAGGTTGAGGAGGAGATGGGGAAGAGAAAATAATAAGAAAAAATATATAATAATAATAATAATAATAATAATAATAATAATAACAAGGATAATGATAATAATAGTGACAGAAGCATCACAAATTTAAAAAAAAATCAAGTGTATGATTAAATATACGTAACTTTTTTACATTTCTTAGAGAGAGAGAAAAAAATAATAATTTATATAATTTTTAACTGAGTTTTTAATATATTTCGTAGAGGAAAAAATTTATATACAATCCTACAGTTTACATTATTAAATTACAACATCCTTGGTAAAAAATAGATAAATGAATAAATAATAAAAAAGCAAATTAATAAATGGAAAATAAATTCAAATATAATATTGAAAAAATGTTTGAAAATAAATAAAATAAATAAAGTTGAATAATAAAGGACCCAATTCTCATGAGTCCCTATTCTCATTAAAGTAGCTCCGTAACACCTCTTCCTAAGCGATTTATTTTGATTATTACACTTTACTTCCTGTGTTTCACAAATCCTTCCCATACACTCTTCCTAAATAACGTATAGAAGGATATTACCCAGCCGTATCCAAAAATAAATCGCTAAGGAAGAGGTGTTTAGGGAGCTTCCTTACAAGAATACGAGCCAAGGTGTCTCTGTCCCTCCTAAGTGACGACCTCTCTTCCTTCGACATCCTCTACCCTAACACCTGTCCCTTAGCGATTTATTTTTGGATATGACTGGTGTATATCCGAGGATGAGATGGAGGGACGGAATGGAGAGGTATATGAGAGAGGGGGGTGTGAGCTGGGGGAGGGGGCAGTGAAATGGCCGGGGACAGGGCGACATGGAGGCGATTTGTTTATGGCCACCCCTTACTGGATGAAGGCGTCTGACAATAGATAGATAGATAGACGTTATTTGTGCAGATGTGGTGATATTGAGAAGATTATTTAACACAGAAGAGGACAGTAATAATAAGTAAAATGAATCGCTTAAGAAAAGGTGTTAGGGAGCTTCCAATTCCAGACGGAAAATATAAGCGTCTGTGTGGAACTGAATCCTTTTTATTGGCTTATGCGAGAGAGTTACGAGTTATTTTTGTCCCTACTCATCAACGACCCCTCTTCCCTTAGCAAAGTAAGACTGGAATGGTGAGTGAGTGAGTGGCGGTGGTGAGAGAGTGAGAAAAAAGAGAGAGAAGAGAGAAAGAAGTGAGGAAAAAAAGAGAAGAGAGAGAAAATAAAGACGTAAAGCTGTACCTGATGAGTGAGAGATAGAGATAGTGAGAGAAAAAGTGAGAAAAAGGGAGAAGAAGAGAGAGAAAATTAAGACGTGAAGCTGATAGAGATAGTGAGACAGTTCTAAAAATATAAAAACAAAGAAACTGGAGTTAAAGTCGAGAGAGATATCTGAAAAATAGAAAAGATACCGAGATACAGAGAAGGGAATTTCATGTAGATAAAGAGAGCCAAAGAAAAAGAGAGAAAAGATATCTTAAAAGGGAGGAAAAAAATATCTGAATTCTGAAAGAGATTGAAGTAATGTACACAGGTGAGGTGAGAAGAAGGGAAAGTACCTGAGAAAAATGTAAGATACAGATAATATAAAAAATTGTGAGATACAGATAATAATAATAATAATAATAATAATAATAATAATAATAATAATTTAAGGAAGATGTAAAAAGGTGCTCAAAATAACAGAAAAAAAGGGCCTAAAATAATATAGATTTTGAGGTGATGTGTGAAAGTGAGCAAAAAGAAAGAGAAAACGAAAAAGAGAAAAAGATTAACCTCAGTGATTCCAAAATATAAAGAAAAAAAACGAAAAAAAATAAAAATCACAAGCATAGATAATAACACAAATAAAAAAAAAATAAAGATGCAAGTAGAGAAAGTAAAGATAAATTAAGTAAAAAATTCATATGGTAAATAAATGAAAACGAAAAATAATAATAAAAATAATTAGATAAAAAATAGTGTTAAATTAGAACTCAGTGTAATTAAGGTGTTGAAAAAAATAATCAGCATTCTTAATATAAAAATAAAAAATAATAAAGGAAATTGAGTCTTACCTTACCAGATACAAAAAAAAAGGTGAGGAAAAAAGTAAACTATCTCACATCAGAATTTTCTCAACACGTCCAATATACAGTGATTTTAAATAAAGAAAATTAAAGAAAATTATCAAGTTCAAAAATCACCTGGGGAAAAAAATCGAAAAAAAAATACCAAGAAAAATATATATAAAAAAAAAAAAGGATGATGATTAATATTTAGGAAAATGACCAAATATTTACCTAAAAATCAAGGAAATCATTTTAAGGTACCGAGCAAATATCCCTAAATAACTACAAGAAAATATCCGGAGAAGTTAATAGGAAAATACTCTAGAAATTACCAAGAAAAAATGTAAGAAAAAAATACCTTGAAAAAAAAAACACAGGAAAAATAATGAGCTAATATCCGGAAACTACTGAGGAAAATATATAGAAAAAAGGAGAAAATATTTTAAGAAGTTATTTAATTTCCTGAAAAAAAAAAGAACAGAAATAATACATAGCAAAAAATAACTTGAAAAAAAAAACAAGAAAAATAATGAGCTAGACTCCAAAAATTACTGAAAAATATATATGAAAAAAATAGCAGGCTAATGTGGGGAAAATACTTTGAAATAATATATATATAAAAAAATAGGGTGGAAAAAATCCTAGGAAAAATAACGAAACAAAATACCTAAGAAAAATAACGAGGGAAATACCTAGGAAAAACATCTCGAGAAACACCTAGAAAAATAATGAGGAAATACCTAGAAAAATAAACGAGAAAATACCTAGAAAAATGACTAGAAAAAATACCTAGAAAAATGACTAGAAAAAATACCTAGAAAATATAACGAGAAAAATACCTAGAAAAAATAACGAGAAAAATACCTAGAAAAATAACGAGAAAATACCTAGAAAAAAAAAACGTGAAAATACCTAGAAAAAATAACAAGAAAAAATATGTAAAAAAAATAACGACGAAAATACATAGAAAGAATAACATGAAAAAATATCTAGAAAAATAACAAGAAAATACCCAGAAAATTAACGAAAAATACAGGGGAAAAAAAAACGATTAAAACAAGAAAATAGTGACAAAAAAAAAACAGAAAAAAATACGAGAAAATACCTAGAAAAATAACGAGAAAAATACCTAGAAAAAAAAAACATTAGAAAAATACATAGAAAAAATAACGAGAGAAAACACCTAGAAAAAATAACGAGAAAAAACACCTAGAAAAAATAACGAGAAAAATACCTTGAAAAAATAACGAGAAAAAATACCTTGAAAAAATAACGAGAAAAATACCTTGAAAAAATAACGAGAAAAATACCTTGAAAAAATAACGAGAAAAATACCTAGAAAAATAACGAAAAAAATCCAGGTGTCTCCCACAAATTAACACTTTCATCCCGAGGACGTATTTATTTATTTATTTTATTCTTGCTTCCTTCAGACGGTTTTCCTCATCTGAGACCTGGAGGTAAGGAGGTGGAGGAAGAGGAAGAGGGGGAGGGGTTTCCATAAACATTTTCTTAAACCTCCCCTGTGGTCTCCCCTGGCCAGAAAATAGAAAAAAAATCGTCTGGGAGAATAAACTGGAGAAACATTTAGGGGGTTTGGGCCCCGTCAACCCCATATCAACCCCCCTTCAAGTCTCCATCAACCCCCCTTCAACCCCCTATCAACCCCCCTTCAACTCCCCTTCAACCCCCTACCAACCCCCCGATCAACCCCCCTTCAACTCCCCTTCAACCCCCTACCAACCCCCCGATCAACCCCCCTTCAACCCCTTATCAACCCCCTATCAACCCCTTCAACCCCCCTTCAACCCCCTATTAACCCCCTATCAACCCCCTTCAACACCCTATCAACCCCCTGTCAACCCCCTATCAATCCCCTTAAACCCGCCTTCAACCCCTCTATCAACCCCCTATCAACCTCCTTCAACCCCCTATCAACCCCCTTCAACCCCCTATCAACCCCCTTCAACCCCCTATCAACCCCCTGTCAACCCCCTATCAATCCCCTTAAACCCGCCTTCAACCCCTCTATCAACCCCCTATCAACCTCCTTCAACCCCCCCTATCAACCCCCTTAAACCCGCCTTCAACCCCCCTATCAACCCCCTATCAACCCCCTATCAACCTCCTTCAACCCCCCTTCAACCCCCCTTTAACCCCCCATCAACCCCCCTATCAACCCCCCTATCAACCCCATATCAACCCCCCTTCAACCCCATATCAACCCCCCTCAACCCCTCCTTTAATTTACTATACTTTTTTTAACCTGGAAAATAAATCCCTTTATAATAATAATAATAATAATAATAAAAATAATAATCCCCCAAAATACGTCCTCGGGTGGAAGTGGTTGACGGAGGGGGAGGTCCAGCTACTCCACTCCTCTCCACCTCCTCCACCTCGTCTTCAGCCTCCTCCTCCACCTTCCCCAGCAGCTACGCCAACGCCTCCCTCCTCATCAACGACCACCCCCACCTCAATGACACAATGATGACAGTAAGTAGTGGGCTGCCCTGTTGTTTTGCGTGTGTGTGTGTGTGTGTGTGTGTGTGTGTGTGTGTGAGAGAGAGAGAGAGAGAGAGAAAAGAGAGAGAGAAAGAAAGAAAGACAGAGTAATGCAAGAGTGTGTGTGTGTTGATGTCCAGGTCAAGTCAGATTGGGGGATTAATTTGACTAGTAACCAAGGAGACTCGAGTTTCATGCTCCATTTCTTAGTATTAAATTTTTGACCCAGTTCCATAAAAAAAAAAAATCCACACTAGAACGCTCTCCTAAACTTAAAAAAAAAAAATCATACATAATAAGGTGTAAATTAAAATCCCTGGGGACGAAAGGGTTAATCACCGCCTTACCTGATTGTCATGGTAACGGGGACGCTCGTAGGCCTTCAGGGGAGACGAAGGAAAATAAATGAAAATAAATGGCTCTGTGTTTTCCTTTGCTTTATTTTTCGTGGCCTTGCACAGAGGGGAAAATATTTGTCATTTGTACTGCGCTGAGGGGTGGGTGTTTTTGGTGGAGAGAGAGAGAGGGGGGGGAGAGGGGGGAGGGAGAGAATGAGGGAGAGGGAGAAAGAGAAAAGGATGGATGACTAGTTGGAGAGGCGGAAAAATTGAGATGGATAGAAAGAGACCAGAGAGAGAGGGGGGAGGGAGGAAATCTGTATATGTGTGCGTGCGTGCGTGCGTTGTGTGTGTGTGTGTGTGTGTGTGTGTGTGTGTGTGTGTGTGTTTACGTCGAAGGAGTCTCACACTTTATGACACTGTTTATCCCACCACGTCCACCCAGCCTATATTTGGCCAGCTTGTCACAGTAACTTGTTCTAGGGGAAAAAGTTGCCCAATATCCCCCTCCCCCCCGCCTCCGTTAACGATGTGGGGGTTGGAGGGAGGGCCGTCTGATGCTCCACAGTGCACCGTTGTACCGTGGGGAGCAAAAGATCGTCTAATTTCCCACCTCTTCTATTTGTCACTTTCCTCTGCTGGCTAATATTTCTAGGAGTATGTTTCTCTGCCTAATATTTCAACTCCTCTTCTTGTCACTTTCCTCTCCTGGCTAATATTCCTGAGCTAAGAGAGGCTTGGTATGTTTCTCAGCCTAATATTTCACCTCTTCTTGTCACTTTCCCCTGCTGGCTAATATTTCTAAGCTGAGAAGGACTTGGTATGCTTCTCTGCCTAATATTTCATCTCATTTCCTTCTCCCTTTCTACTAGCTAATATTCCTAAGCTGAGAGAGACTTGGTATGTTTCTCTGCCTAATATTTTACCTCATCTCCTACTCACTACTACCTAATATTCCTAAGCTGGGAGAGGCTTGGCATATCCCTCCCTATAAGTCCCTCTAATCCGATGCGTCAGGGAGGAAAGTGACGGACGTGCCAAAAAATCTAAACCATGCTCAGTGAAACGTCAGCCCAACTTTTACCCCATGCTGTATATTTACGATCCCTCTCCGACCCCCTCCCGGAAATCACCTTCTCACCGCTGCAGTGTTGTCTTATTTATCGCTGGAAATATATACGTGGAAAGATGTATATAATTTTGAGAGGTGAATTTAATGTAGTGGTTCTGTTTTGGGGGTAAATTTGTGAGTACTTATTTTCTTGATTCTTATGTCTGTCTGTCTGTTAATTTATCTGTTGACTTACGCATCTGTTGTTGTGTCTGTCTGTCTGTCTGTCTGTTTATATGTCTGCCTGTCTGTCTGTGCATCATTCTAGCTTTCTGTCTTTCTCTTTCTCTCTCTCTCTCTCTCTCTCTCTCTCTCTCTCTCTCTCTCTCTCTCTCTCTCTCTCTCTCTCTCTCTCTCTCTCTCTCTCTCTCTCCACACTGCCTAACGCAAAGGCATGAAATCTGAAATATTTCTTTAATCTTAACCTTAGAAGAGAGAGAGAGAGAGAGAGAGAGAGAGAGAGAGAGAGAGATAGAGAGATGAGGAAAAGGGGGAGAGGGAGAAGAGGAGAAAACAAGAGGGAGTGGAGGGGAGAATGTATGGGGGAGAAGAAGAGAGAGTGAGAGAAGGAAGGGGACACGGAGTAAGAAAGAGACAGGGAAGAGGAGAGGTCTGAGGGGAGAGGGAAGGGAGAGAAGGAGGGGAAGTGTGAAAGAGAAGAGGGGAAAGGAGAGGGAAGGGGTAGGGGAGGAGAAAGATAGAGGGAAGGGTGAGGGGAGAGGGGAGGGGTAGAAAAGGGAAAGAAGGAAGGGAGAAATGAGATGGAGGGAGAGGGGAGAAGGGAGGGAGGGTCATAGGGGAGAGAGGGGAGGGGGAGAGGGGAAGGAGGAGACGGAAACGAGAGAAGAGGATACTAAGGTAGGGGAGGGGAGGGGAGGGGAGAGGGGTAAGGTATGGGAACAAAAAAGGGTGGGGAGGGAAGGGGAGGGGAGGGAGGGGAATGGAAGGGAGGGGTGGGGAGGGGAAGGGGTGACCAGGGTCGAGGTTATGGACGACTGAGACGTCTG
>NC_136972.1:24745860-24778360 GCF_032717465.1 Coenobita brevimanus
CACCTCACATTCCTACCACACCACCACACCACAGTATACCACACACCACCACCATAGCCTTACCCTACAACGTTATATATCCTCTCCCACCCCACAACCCTACGAAGTTCCTTCTAGTTCCATCGCAACCTCACCACAACCCACCTACCTCACCACAGCACAACCCAACACACCACAACCTCACCACACCACAACCTCACCACACCACAACCTCACCACACCACAACCTCACCACTCCATAACCCCACCACAGCCCACCACAACCCACCACAGCCCACCACAACCCCACCACACCCCACCACAACCCCACCACACCACACCCCACCACAGCCCACCACAACCGACCACACCACAATCCCACCACACCACACCCCCACCACACCACAACCCCACCACACCACACCCCCACCACACCACAACCCCACACCACCACAACCCCACCCCACCACAACCCCACCACACCACAACCCCACCACACCACAACCCCAGCGCCTCACCTTGCTTGTTGCCCATCCCGACCTTGTGTTTTTGCCTCTTGCAGTCTTCCATTATGTCTTCCCCACTTTCTCCGCCCCGGGCCACACCACACCAGCCCCATCTGCCCCAACCCGCCCCTCCCATCCCTCCAGCCCTCTCCTCTGCCCTTCTTTTCTCTCCATCTCTCCTCTGCTCCTGCCCTCTCTCTTCCACTCCTCATCTGTCCCTCCCAGACCTTCCCTCCACATCCCAACCCCACACACCCTTTCCTAGCCCTCCTCTCTAACTCTGTCTATCCTCTGCCATTTACTACACCTATCTCCACACTCCATCCCCATCTTCTCTCTCCAGGCTCTCCCCACTCGGTCCCTAGCCCCTTACCCCCTCTCTTCTGCCTCTCTCCTCCCCTTGATGCTTTCCTCCAGCCCCTCCCAGTGCTCTCCTTCACCTCTCCACGCCTCCCTCTAGACCTCATCCGCACTCTCCTTCTCTCTAGGCAGCCCAATTTCCTTACTCCAGCCTCCTTCTCCTCTCCCTTCAGCCCTCTGCTCTAACTCTCTCTCTCTCTCTCTCTCTCTCTCTCTCTCTCTCTCTCTCTCTCTCTCTCTCTCTCTCTCTCACCTCTCCTCTGCCCTTCCCAGCCCTATTTCTAAGCCCTATTTCCTCCTCCTCTCTCTCTCTCTCTCTCTCTCTCTCTCTCTCTCTCTCTCTCGCCAAATGGACCCTGCAATATCTTCCTACTTTCTCCTCATTAAATCCAAGCACTCCTAGTCAGTCTCTTTTCCACGCAGACTCTCATTACACCTCTTAAGTCACTTCATCCACTTTCATCCACTTTCACTCCAGCCCACTCCACACCCCCTCATTCCACATGCTTATTATCATTCTCGATGCGATAGTGTTCATTTTACACCCGCGCTCGCAAAGTGAGTGTGTTATGTTTTGCTCTACCCCTTACACACACACACACACACACACACACACACACACACACACACACACCTTTCACTCTCTCACACTCTCATCACACCCTCGCAGCACAAGCACCCTTACACACACACACACACACTCACCTTTCACTCTCTCACACTCTCACCACACCCTCGCAACACAAGCACCCTTACACACACACACACACACACACACACACACACAGACACACACACACACGGTTCACTCTCCGCCACCCACTTTATTTTTCTTCCTCTCTCCTCCTCCCTTCCTCCCTCTCTCCCACCTCCCTTTTCCCTCCCTCCTTCCCTCCCTCCCCCCCTTTCCTCCGCACCCCATTGCCTTGCTTTCCTTCATTTCCCCTCTCCTTCTCTCCCCTCTTCCTTTTTCTTCCCTCGCTTTTTCCCCCCTTCCCTCCCTCTCTCCACTCTTCCTTCTTTCTTCCCTTCCCTCCCCTCCCCTCCCTCCCTCGCTCTCTCTCTCTCTCTCTCTCTCTCTCTCTCTCTCTCTCTCCCTTCCCTCCCTCCCATTCTTCACCCTTCCAGGATCTCAATATACAAACTTACAAGACATATCAGACAATCTCTCTCTCTCTCTCTCTCTCTCTCTCTCACACACACACACACACACACACACACATTGGACGTATTTTCTCATTAATCTTGATATTTCTAGACGATTTGCTATTATTATTATTATTATTATTATTATTATTATTATTATTATTATTATTGTTATTACCTCCGCCAAAGAGGTTATGTTTTCATCCCTGTCTGTTTGTTTGTTTGTTGGTTGGTTGGTTTGTGAGCAAGATTACACAAAAACTACAAGACGGATTTCCACGAAACTTGGTAGAAGAATGGGCCTTGGCCCAGAATAGACTCCATTAAATTTTGGTGCGGATCCGGATAAAGGTGCGGATCCAGGATTTTTTTTTTTTTTAATTTCTTTAACATTGCGAGATAGGGCGTTTTTCGACTTTTTCGTAAATTTTTCAGTGAATGTTGCATGGATCTTGATGAAAAAATTAGGCATATTTAGGATGTTGGTATCTATGAATGTGTACAGTTTGGCGCAGATCCATATAAAATTGCGGATCTAGCGGGTTTAAATACGCTTTTAGGGGGGGGTAGTCTTTTTCCATGTTGGATTAGACTTGACTGAATTAAAAGGAACTGCATGTTGGGCCTTGGCCGAGGTATGCGCTCTACTGAGTGCCATTCTAGTTATTATTGTTACTATTACTACTACTACTACTACTGCTACTACTACTACTACTACAGTTATGAATATTATTATTATTAGTTATTATTATAATTATTATTATCATTATTATTATTATTATTATTATTATTATTATTATTGTTATCATCATCATCATCATCACCACCACCACCACCACCACCACCATCACCACCACCACCATCACCACCATCACCACCACCACCACCATCACCATCATCACCATCACCATCATCCCTATTTCCCACTATTGACTAAAAAAAAATGAATAAATAAATAAATGAATAAGTAAATAAATGATCCAAATTATGTAGATATTAAAAAGATATAAGTAACATGCAGAATATCAAGGTGTAGTGTGTAAAATGAATCGCTAAGGAAGAGGTGTTCAGGTCTCTCCCCCTATAATAAACCACCAAGTATCCTGTATCCGGACACATCCCTATCCACTCATCCGAATCCGCTATCCTTGTCAGTGATTCATACGAGAGCGATAACAAGTCAAGGCGAGTAACGAATCACGAATGGGTTCCCCTGAATATTCGTCCGTTTGTGGAAATGACGAGGTGACGAACGGCAGAATCGACCTTAGCGACAGTGCTGGTAAGGGTCATTTTAGGGATGCACATATCGTCGAGGGTAAAGGATAAGGAGCCTTAATATGTCTGTGCATAAGAATCTTATTTGGGATGATTTAAAGGGTAGTGGTAAAGAATAATCGATCCTAGTGACTAGCTGTAGATATTTTTTTTTTTTTTTTTTTTTTAGATATTCATGGTGGGTCTATAAGGGTCATTTTTGTAGTGTTAATAGGACGAATGTAAAGGAATAATGACCCTTAATAACTGTACATATAAGGGTTATTATTATAACGGTGTGATGAAGGTAGAGGAAAATGACCCTTAGTTATTTCGCATTTAAGGGTCAGTTTTGCGGCGATATGGTGAAGAGGTTAAGGGAAAATGAGCTCTACTTACTTTGCATTTAAGGGTCAGTTTAGTGGCGTAAGAAGGAACTAAGTTATAGGAAAAATGAACCTTAATTATCGTGCTACCAAGGGTCAGAATTGTGGCGTTATGGGGGAAGAGGGTAAGGGAAAATGACCCCTAGTTCCGGTGCACATAAGGATCAGTTTAGTGGCGTAAGGAAGGACTAGGTTAGATGAAAATGAGCATTAATAACCATGCTATTAGGGGTCAGTTTCGTGGCGTTATGGGGGAAGAAGGTAAGGGAAAATGACCCCTAGTTCCGGTGCACATTAGGGTCGGTTTTGTGGCGTTATGGGGGAAGAGGGTAAAGGAAAATGAACCCTAGTAACGATGCACATAAGGGTGTTTATGGTGGCGTGGTGATTGATGGGGCAGGAGTGTTGGTAATCAAAGCCCTCGGAACCACCACCCTTTCACTACGAGGACCTATCTTTTATCTCTTATCTCTTTTATCTTACTCTTCCTGCCTCATGACCTTTTAACTCAGCCTCGAAAAGAGTTATGGAACAGATGAGATTTGGGGTATGCGTCATGTAGTAGTAGTAGTAGTAGTAATAGTAGTAGTAGCAGCAGTAGTAGTAGTAGTAGTAGTAGTTGTTGTTGTTGTTGTTGTTGTAGTAGTATGTGGACAGTGCCTCTCTCTAGCTAAGCACGTGAAAGATTGTGTAGGTTTGGTTTTTGAATGGACTCCGCATTTGCGTTTCTCCACCCAGTTAACAGGGGCATCATAGTAGGCTCCATATCACCCCGTTATTTGGCGATATGGTTACTACCCAGCGTTGTACATGGTTTTGCTGGGTTAGAAGATATTACCGTACATGTAGAAGCCGATTTGTGGGGAAGTGAGGAGGTTCGAGGCTAGGAACTTAATATAGTTAAAGTGACGTAGAAAAGTTTGGAAAGCACTCGCCTAGGTCGGTATTCTCATTTTTGCTCCCTAACACCTTTTCCTATGCGATTCAGTTTGCTGATCACACCGACACCAGCGTAACGAGGCCTTAATTACAGTGGCTACAGCAAGTCATTATCAAGTCATTATGGCAAGCTTGTTAAGTCATCCAGCTGGTGGGTGACTCAGCAACGGAGCTAAAAATATTCCCATCACGTGTGTTGCTGGATGGGCTTGGTCGGTCACTAACCCTGAGAAATGGAGATGAAGTGGAGAGACGGAGATAAAGTGGAGAGATGGAGATGATGTGGAGAGACGAGGATGAAGTGGAGAGACGAGGATAAAGTGGAGAGAGAGAGAGAGGGGGGGGGAGGGCTAATAGTTCCAATAATAGCCGATCTTCCGGGTCCCTTCATCCTTTATGGGCTATTTCCAGGATTTTATAGCCCAATTTTCCCGCCCAGTCTTTCGTAGCCTGTCATCTGTCGCCTTCGTGAGCTGTGGCTGGGATGCGTGATTGTAAATAATCTTAAATCCTGTTTCTTATTGATTTATCCTGTTCCGTTATCAGCATTATCTTGACCTGTTTCATTATTATCATCATTATTATTATTATTTTGTCTTCATCTTTACTCAGTTTCATCACCATCATCATCATCATCATGATCAATTCTTTCTTTGACTCACTACTCTGTCTGTTTTAGTTATCGCTTCATCTTCTTATTTTCTTTAACTTTCTTTATTTTTCTTAATTTTCTGATACATTCTTAAGGAGATGACGTAAGAGGTGGGCGCAGACACATAGAAGCGCTTGACCGCGGTGCTCCTAGCGGTAACTTAAGCCTTTGAGACTGTGGCGGGTAACACGCTGGTATTTCCCGGGATACAAGACCACCGTATTATCCAGCTTACCACAGTAACCTACCACAGTTACCCCCTAAGGTGTTACCCTGATTACTCATTTTACCTGCCAGCCCACAAAGGACGGATGGGCACCTGAATTGAATGACGCCCGCACCAGGAATCGAACCCTGGACTTTTTGGGCTTGCAGCTTCTTATCTAGGGACGGTAACCACTCAGCCACCGCGATATATTCATTAAAACGCCCTGGATTCCAAAATTATTCACCTCTAGATATTTTACTTCAAGAAAATTTGTAAATATGAGAGACAGGTGTGATATGGTCCGTGATAGGGTGAAGGTGAGTGAGGTGGAGGGGGAGGGGAAGGGTGGAGGGGGGAAACGGGGAGGGGAAAGGAGGGGAGGAGGGGAAAGGGAGGGGGGTGTTTAGGTGAAGATGGGATGTGAGGAATGAGGGTGTGAGAGGTGTGGATTTGGAAGAGGAAGAAGACTTTGGGGTGCTTGGTATTTGAGTTTGTGGTGTTGTTATTATTATTATTATTATTATTATTATTATTATTATTATTTATTATTATTATTATTATTATTATTATTATTATTATTATTATTACTACTACTACTACTACTACTACTACTACTACTACTACTACTACTACTACTACTACTGCTGCTGCTGCTGCTACTACTACTACTACTACTACTACTATTATTATTATTATTATTATTATTATTATTATTATTATTATTTATAACTGAGTTTTTTAAAATGCTAAAAAAATAATAAACTTTTCTTTTTTTCCAGGTAAGTGTAATTCATCTTTTTCTCTACTTAGAAAAGTGTAAGTATAAGTGTACATTAAGATCAGATACACCTATGTACTTACCTGCAAGGTCAAAGTTGGGGTGTACTTCGTACTTTACCTTCCTCTCTCGTAATTATTCGATGCTATCCTTGTCTTATTCCCTTGTGCCTTGTTATATGCTTGGATTTACTGCTTGTCTCTCTGTCTGTACGTCCGTCTGTCTATCTGTCTACCTGTATATCATCATCATCATCATCATCGTCATCACCATCATCATCATCATCATCATCATCACCATCACCATCATCGTCATCACCATCATCATCATCATCATCATCATCACCATCATCATCATCGTCATCACCATCATCATCATCATCACCATCACCATCATCGTCATCATCATCACCATCATCATCATCATCATCACCATCATCATCATCATCATCATCATCATCATCATCATCACCATCATCATCATCATCATCATCATCATCATCGTCATCACCATCATCATCATCATCATCATCATCATCACCTGTTGCCTTGATTAGTATGTATCTATCTGTTTATCTATCGGGTTATCTACACTACGTTTTATTTGGTTTATCTATATATCTATCTATATAATTGCTGTGTATATATCTATCTCTCTTTTATCTATCTGTCTATCTATCTATTTAATGTCTGTATATATGCTTATCTTTCTTTTATATATCTGTCTATCTTTCTATCTATCTACCTACCTATCTTTCTATCTATCTGTCTGTCTGTCTATCTATCTGTCTATTTCAATTACTGTCTATCTATGTATCTATCTATCTATCTATTTATCTATCTGTCTCCGTCTATCTATCTCTTATCTTTATATCCATCCATCCATCTATCCACCCATCACTCCATCTATCCATGTCTATCTATTTCATCTATCTCTCCACCTACATATAAACCCATAGCAAAATATTAACTCCACACACTCCCTCTAAAACTCCATTAACAGTAAATTCATCTTTAGTACTGTCTTCTGTCTTTCCTATGTAATTTCCCTCGAGATTATTCTGTGCCTAATTCCTGTCTCTTCTGGTTTTCTCTCTTGCCTGGGGGTGTGGTGGGCGGGGGGAGAGCTGAGAGAGAGAGAGAGAGAGAGAGAGAGAGAGAGAGATTCTGCTGTTCTGTCCTTGTTCTTTATTTTTGTGAAAAGAGAGAGAGAGAGAGAAACAGACAGAGACAGACGGACAGACAGACTGACAGACAGAGTTTTAGAGAAAGAGAGAGAGAGAGAGAGAGAGAGAGAGAGAACCACCCTTAAGTTTGAACCCTGAAGGACATTTTTTTTCATTAACCTCCTAGAGTTGTTCCGACAGAGAGAAGGTTAAATCCACAGAGAAATAGACAGATAGATAGATAGATAGATAGATAGACACAGATAGACAGACAGACAGAGACAGAAATCTACGTCTTAAAAATAGATAGACAGGTAGGTAGACAGAGAGAGAGAGAGAGAGAGAGAGAGAGAGAGAGGTCGTCGGTGTGAAGGGGTGGGAGCTCCTAAATGTCACAGAGGGAACAATGGGAGTGAGAGAGGGGAGGGGAGGGAGGGGAGAGGGGAGAGAGGTGGGAGAGGAGGGGAAGGGAGAGGGGGTGAGGGGGAAGGTAAGGGTGAGTGAGGGGGGAGGTGGGGGTGGGGTGAGGGGAAGGGAGTGTAAGGAGGAGGGGAGTGGAGCAAGGGGAGTCAGTGGGAGGGGAGAATAAATGTGAGGAGTGGGGAAGGGAGGTGAGAGTAAGGTGAGGGGAGGGAAGTGAGGGGAGTGAAGCTGGAAGGAAGAGAAGGGGAGGGGAGGAGAGGAGAGGGGGAGGGAAGGGAAGAGATGGAAAGTGAAGGAAATGGGAGAGGAGGGGAGGAGAGGGGAGAGAATTAGGAAAGAGAGCAAGACAAGGGGAGGAGAGGGGAGAGGTGTGGGATGGGGAGGAGGAGGAGGGGAAAGAGGGAGAGGAAAAGAAGGGAAGGGGGAGGGAAAGGTGACAGTGAGGAAAGAATGGCATCCCTTTATCACACACACACACACACACACACACACACACTACCCTATCCAAGCTTTCATAATAATAATAATAATAATAATAATAACAACAATAATAATAATAACAATAATAATAATAATAATAATAATAATAATAATAATAATAATAAATGAATAGAGGGAATATTTTGAGTAATTATGTTAAAATCAGAAAAATATCGGTATCTCTAACTTTCCCAACCTCTCTCTCTCTCTCTCTCTCTCTCTCTCTCTCTCTCTCTCTCTCCCAACTCGGCGAGATAGACAAGCGCAATTATAGGATTTAGCGAACTGACTGACGTGTAAGGCTATCCGCACTTTAAGAAATCCTGGTGCGCAGTTTAAAGACCGGTTCACACGAGCTGAATCGCGGCCGTTTTTTTCGCAGATTTGCGGGGGAAAATGCCGATTTTCGGCATTTTTCCCGGAAAGGTGTTCACACGTACGGGGACTGCAGAGGCAGGAACGCGGCAACAGTGTTTACAAACAAAGATGGACCACCGTACTCGTACTCGGTGTGCAGCTCTTGCACTTGCACTTTTCCAACTTCAAGATGAGCCCTCACGGCCGCGATTTAGCTCCTGTGAATAGGCCTTTACTGCCACTCAGCTATCCGGGGCTTCAGGGGCCGTATGCATAAATTTTCTTAAGCATAAATAATGTACAAGATTCCTTTACCTTTAACTCATACTTAAATAATCATACTTTTATACTCATGCTTATATCAGATACACCCACACTGGAACGAACGTTAAAGTGAGATTAGTTGTGGTAGTAGTGTAAACAAGATGTCGTATTCGTCTTCGTTCCCACAGCTTTGCCTTGTTCGGTGCTTCCATTTAAATCGGCCCGGCCTCTTTCTCCCGATTCCGGCAAAAAAAGACCGACATGTCGGTCTCTCCATACCGGTGAAAAAAGCGGCCGGAATTTCTACCGGGAAGCAAATTCCGGCAAAAAACGACCGCGATTTTGCTCGTGTGAACCGGTCTTAAGAGTCGTGGTGCGCGGTTTAAGAATCCTAGTGCGCAGTTTCAAAATTCCTGGTGCGCATTTTAAGAATCAGGGTGCGCAGTTTAAAAATCCTGGTGCGCAGTTTAAGAATCCTGATGCGCAGTTTAAGAAATTCAGGTGCGCAATTTACAGAGAGAGGCAAAAGTTTTTCGAATAATTCACCTCTCCTGCTTCTCACTTTCCTCTGCTGACTAATATTCCTAAGCTGAGAGAGGCTTCGTGTGTTCCTCTAATTTTCACCTCTTCTGCTTCTCACTTTCCTCTGCTGGCTAATATTTCTAAGCAGAGAGAGGCTTGGTATGTTTCTCTGCCTAATATTTCACCTCCTCTTCTTGTCACTTTCCTCTGCTAACTAATATTCCTAAGCTGAGAGAGGCTTGGTATGTTTCTCTGCCTAATATTTCACCTCTTCTGCTTCTCACTTTCCTCTGCTGGCTAATATCCCTAAGCTGAGAGAGGCTTGCTATGTTTCTCTGCCTAATATTTCACCTCCTCTTCTTGTCACTTTCCTCTGCTAACTAATATCCCTAAGCTGAGAGAGGCTTGGTATGTTTCTCTGCCTAATATTTCACCTCTTCTGCTTCTCACTTTCCTCTGCTGGCTAATATCCCTAAGCTGAGAGAGGCTTGGTACGTTTCTCTGCCTACTGTATCACCTCCTCTCACTTTCCTCTGCTGGCTAATATTCCTAGGCAGAGAGAGGCTTGGTATGTTTCTCTGCCTAGTATTTCACCTCATCTGTTTCTCACTTTCCTCTGCTGGCTAATATTCCTAGGCAGAGAGAGGCTTGGTATGTTTCTCTGCCTAATACCTCACCTTTTCTATTTCTCACATTAATACACAGGGGAGCAGCACATGTGTACATTACAAACACCATTACAGCTGCACGTGTACACATTTGAGATTATAAAAACAGGCAAACTCAGGAGAGCATTGTCATTTGGTGTGTGTGTGTGTGTGTGTGTGTGTGTGTGTGTGTGTGTGTGTGTGTGTGTGTGTGTGTGTGTGTGTGTGTGTGTGTGTGTGTGTGTGTGTGTGTGTGCGTGTGTGTGTGTGTGTGTGTGTGTAATTATCACCATTGCAACATTTACACCAACACAGGGTGCACTCACCACTCAACTCCCCACCCATTTCTCCCTTTCTCCCCATCCTCTTCTCCTCTTCAGTTTTCCCTCTACCTCTCCTCTCCCTCTCCCCATCTTCCCCCCTTCTCCCTTCCTCTCCCTATTTTCTCCCTTTCTCCCTCCACTTCTTCCTCCATCTTCCCTCTACCTCTCTCTCTTCTCCCCCCTTCCCTGTGCATCTCTCCTCTTGTCCCTCCTTCCTTTTTTTCTTCCTCCTTCCCCTCTTCCCCATTCACTCCTCCCTTTCTCCTCCCTGTCCCTTCCCTACCCTGTTCCTTTTCCTCTCCTCTTCACCCTTTTTCTCTTTCCTCCTCTCTCTCTTCTCTCTCCCCTCTTCTCTTCCTCCCCTTCCTCTCCTTCCCCACAGTACCATTCTCCTCCACTCTGTCCTCCCGTGACCCCTTCCCCTCCCTCTCTCCCATCCTCCTCTCCCATACTTTTTCCTTCCTCCTCCCCATCTTTCCCTCCCTTCCCTTCATTTCTTCCTTCCTTTCCCCTTCCCTTTCCAGTCCTTCAGTTCATCCTCTCCCTCTCCTTTTTGTCTTTGTCTCTTTCTCCTCTCTCTCTCTCTCTCTCTCTCTCTCTCTCTCTCTCTCTCTCTCTCTCTCTCTCTCTCTCTCTCTCTCTTTTCCCCTCTCTTTCTCTTCCTCATTTCTTCTCTTCCTTCCTCCTTTCCACGCTAAGAGAGGAGTAGTTTAATATGAAGATGATGGTGGTGTGTGTGTGTGTGTGTGTGTGTGTGTGTGTGTGTGTGTGTGTGTGTGTGTGTGTGTGTGATTTGGGAAAGTGATGTATTATATAGAGGTATAATATTCTAAAGATTGTAGTAATTTAGATTCATTGTGTGTGTGTGTGTGTGTGTGTGTGTGTGTGTGTGTGTGTGTGTGTGTGTGTGTGTGTGTGTGTGTGTGTGTGTGTGTGTGTGTGTGTGTGTGTGTGTGTGTGTGTGTGTGTGTGTGTGTTTGATGTGAGAGGTACGGTATGTAATGTGTGTCAAGGTGTGGGTGGCCCAGTGTATTAACGTCACCTCCACACACACACACACACACACACACACACCACTCCTTTCTCTCACCTTAATTTCCTTTCACCTTCTCTTCCCTCCCTCCTTCACCACATCCCTCCCCTCTTTTCCTTTCCTTCTCCTCTCTCTCTCTCTCTCTCTCTCTCTCTCTCTCTCTCTCTCTCTCTCTCTCTCTCTCTCTCTCGAACACTGTGAGAGAAGGTGAATATATATGACAAAAAAAATAGAAAAAGAAAATATTTGATTCTAACCTATATAGAAGAGCTGTATTTGGTAAGTTCTTCCCTTCCCCTTCAACATAGAGCTCTAATCAACACAGGGACGAATAAGACACCAGTACCGAGTCAGCAAATAGAGCTTAAAAATGCGGGGGGTCGGTGTAGCACAACTAATCTCTTTGAAGTTGATTTTGCAAGAGATGTGATGTTTCCAATGTTAGGAGGGAAATAGACCGTGTATGGTGAGAGATTGTGAAGGACATACGGCAAACCTCACCATCAAACTCACCATTGTTATTCATACCAGTCAGACACTCATCACTCCACACCATACCATACCATAAACCACCACTCCACTCCACTCTACACTACACCACACCACTCCACTCCACTCCTCTCCATTCCACACCATACCACAGGACACCACACCACACCATACCACATCTCTCCACACCACACCACGCCATACCACACCATTCCACACCACTCCACACCACACCACACCACGCCACACCACATTACACCATTCATACCTCATAATACCCTCCCTAAGTACAGCTAATACAACTCTTACACAACAACAGTATAGTTATAAAAAGGGGTGGGGAATAAAGGGAAAAGAGGGGGTGTGAGAGTGGGGTGAGGAGAGGGGATGAGAGGGAGGGGGAGTATGAGGGTGTGTGGGGGTGGGGTGAGGGGAAGAGGGGGTGAAAGGAAGGGGGAGTATGTGGGGGTGTGAGGGTGGGGTGAGGGGGAGAGGGGGTGAAAGGGAGGGGGAGTATGTGGGGGTGTGAGGGTGTGGTGAGGGGGTGAGGGAAAGGGGAGTATCAAGGGGTGAGGGTGTGGTGGAGGCGAGGAAAGGAGGAGTATGTGGGGGGGGGTGAGGGTATGGTGAGGGGGAGAGGGGGTGATGGGTGAGGGGGAAAGGGTGTGAGGGTGTGGTTAGGGTGAGGGGGGTGAGGGGGGATTGAATTAGTCACACACAGGGTAATAAGAGAGGTAATGGCATAATCGTAGAGAGAGTGGGGACGCTGAGTACGGAAATTACCTACGTGTGTGTGTGTGTGTGTGTGTGTGTGTGTGTGTGTGTGTGTGTGTGTGTGTGTGTGTGTGTAAAACTGAGGTGGCTGGGAGGTTAACGCACTCGTCTCGCGATCCGTAATCTCAGTATCTTATTCTCAAACCCCAACCATGACAGAATAAAAGTAGGTGAATGCAGTATGTCCTTTCATCTGTTAGCATAATGCTCATCCTTATTATAATGGCTATGTCTTTGGGAATAACCTAGAGAGTAAGTCGAATATAGTTCTCCTAATCCCTTTCACTGGGCGATTTATTTTGTGTTGGGGGGGGACGGATTAAGGTTATCAGTCAACCCTGGATTATTTTCTCATTTCGTATTTTCACTGCCACCCTACTTCATGATTTCCTTTTGTATACCGCCACACCCACGCCCACACCAGCAGACTGAGCCGCCCCCCAGCACACAAGACACCACCAAGGGAGTATCTAGTGAAGTGCTATTGTCGTACCACCCCACCTATGCAAACACACGTCAGGACACACTACCAACACCCTGTTATAATATCCTCACGCTTTGGGTTACATACTCTCAATATTTTTACTTTATGTAAATTTATCCCTTTCCTGGTAGTTCCGGGTCCACCTCTTCTTCTTCTTCTTCTTCTTCTTCTTCCTCCTCCTCCTCCTCCTCCTTCTTCTCACTCAATCACGGAACTTAAGACAACGAGAATGCGAGCCTGTCACTTGAATTTCCCCGGGCGGTATTCAGCATCACTCACTCACCGTCACTCACTCAAGCCTCTCACCGTCACTCAATCTATCCCTTTCACACATTCTCTCTTTTTTTTTTCTCTCTCTCTCTCTTTTTTCTACCCCTGTCACTTCTTCCCGTCTCAGATTTCATACACAGGCAGAGACAAAAGTTCACACAATATTTCACCTCTGTTTCTCATTTGCGTCAGCTAGTTAATATTTCTAAACCGAGAGGGGCACAGGGACACACAAAAGTTTTCTTAATATTTCACTTTTATTTCTCACTTTCCACTGCTTGGCCCGTATTCTCGTTGTTAAAGGAAGCCCCTTAGCACCTCCTCTTAAGCGATTTATTTTGCTTAGCACCCCTTCCTCTCCTGTGTTACACAAATCCTTCCAATATCGTCATACTCTCCACAAATAACGTACGAATGGATATCAGGCAGCCATAACCAAAAATAAATCGCTGAGGAATAGGTGTTAGGGAGCCACCTTAATTGACGAAACTTAGCGTGTTTTTCTGCCTAAGTTTTTCACCTCTTCTGTTCAACATTTTACTCTGATAGATATTTTTCTTTGCCTAATATTTCACCGCTTCTGTATCTTACTTCTATGCTGAGAGAGGCTTGGTATGTTTCTCTGTCCTAATATTTCACCTCTTCTTTTACTCACTTTCCCCTGTTGGCTAATATTCCAAAGCTGAGAGAGGCTTGGTATGTTTCTCTGGCCATAGATGATTCTCTCTGATATAATGCGTCAAGGAGGAAAATGATGAACATAACCTGATCGTTTGTAAAGATGACTCTCTCTCTCTCTCTCTCTCTCTCTCTCTCTCTCTCTCTCATGTCAATTATCACAACCTTTTATAATTAAGAATAAATTTTCATCTCATACACTTCCTCCCTCACCCTGTTTTTCTTCACTTTCATCTCAACTAAAAACTTCAAAATCTTTAATAATAGTCACTCAATATTTAGACAGCTTGAGTGCTTTTCCTGTCAGCCAGTTTCTCTCCCTTTCGCTCATTTCGTTTATTATCGTTTTTTCCAGAATGAACAATAATATATATGTAGTAGGTCTTTGGCTTCTCTCTTCTTTTCGTTTAATTTCTTTTTGATTCAGACACGAAAATTTCAGAGGCTGTTCTTGGCAGTCACACTCCCTTTCTCTCTCTCCTTCCCTTTCCTTTTGGTCAGTGAACACGCACACACGCGCGCTCACACACACACACACACACACACACACACACACACACACACACACACACACACACACACACACACACACACACACACACACACACACACACACACACACACACACACACACACACACACACCCCCACACACACACACTCCACACACTCATAATTATACCCCATGACTCAGGACTTACGTAAAAGTGAGAGGAGAGTAAACCCGAAGTTAAAGAAAATGAAAAAAAATGTGAGAAAGAGAGAAAAAGAGAGAGGAGGAGGAGGAGGTCAGGAGGCGTGGAATGTCCGTTCACCTCCACCTGCGTCCTTATAAAGACAGGAGGTGTTAAACTGCGCACGTGGAGGTGGGGTGTGGAGGGGGGAGCGCCTGATGGAGGTAACTTACTGGCCTGTTACGGGGGAAGATCATTGTTTTTTTCGTTGTGTAGAGAGAGAGAGAGAGAGAGAGAGAGAGAGAGGTTGTAAGGAGAAGGGAAAGATGAGAAGAGGAAAGAAAAGGAGAAGGAATGGAAGATGGTGTGTGTGGGTGTGTGTGTGTGTGTGTGTGTGTGTGTGTGTGTGTGTGTGTGTGTGTGTGTGTGTGAGAGAGAGAGAGAGAGAGAGAGAGAGAGAGAGAGAGAGAAAGAGAGAGAGAGGGAGAGAGAGAGAGAGAGAGGTACAGGAGTGAGATATGGAATCAGTGAGTGGATATAGAGAAATACTCAGACTATATGCCCATGAACAGTTGGCCACATATGCACCTGGGACAGTGTGTGTGTATTTGTGTGTGTGTGTGTGTGTGTGTGTGTGTGTGTGTGTGTGTGTGTGTGTGCAGTGAAGGTCTAGCTACAATATCCAACGATCATGCGTCACGGTTCTGTGGTCATCTCAGCTAATAAAATTAACCCCTCCGTTCATTCATGTCAGTGCCACCAACAAACATGTGATTTTGTCAAGGTTTTCATGTGTACCAGATGCTACACCTCTGCCACACATTGATGCTGTACCATTTTTATGTGATGCCAACTGTACAAAAAAAATGCTCCTAGATCGGGTGTCAAAGAAATATATATTTTTTTTTTTTGGGGGGGGGTTCGAATATGGGCATAGGCTTCACAGCCTGCTCCCAAGGCCCAGTAGTCCCCTTACATACCTTATACCTTTACATGTCACCACTTAGGCGCTAACACCCACCGTCCATATTGAATACATGCTAGGGCTGTCTCATACAGGACTGGTGTATTGGTATTAGCGGGGGTATTTTAAAGACATGTTGGAGGCCCTTCTGGTAGATCAGTAAAGCCTGATTTTATGAAATTCAAATCCTTAAACTGTTCCCTGTCTCAGCCGGGATTTGAACCTGGGTCCAGTAGGACTGCAGGCCACCTCTCTACCGATTGGTATAATCCTGTGCCAGAGCTACTGTGAAAGTGATTTATAGAGAGTAGTGTTGGCAGAAGCAGGTGCCAAAGACTTTGTGAAAGTGATATGGCCTGGAGGGCAATGTTGGCAGAGGCTGACTTCTTGTGGTGTGAAGGAAGAGAGTGGAGCTGTAACTTGAAGAAAGGGAGGGAAGAGGAAGAGCAAGAGGGAGTGAGAGAGGTGTGTGTGAGGGTATGGTGCCCTGGAGAAAGAAAAGAAAGAAGGAAGGAGAATAGAGGAAGAATAAGGAACTGCATTTGAGTCAGGATTTTACTGATTTGAGGTCTTTTTCTTGTGACTGCCCTGGACTGAAGCTAGAGATAGATAGATAGAGATAGAGATAGAGAGATAGATAGATAGAGAGAGAGAGAGAGAGAGAGGGGGGGGGAGGCAAACAGACAGTGACAAGACAACCAGACAGTGCGATTCATGGATGGATGGATGGATTGATGGATGAATAGATGGATGGGTAGACAGATAGACAGAAAGACAGATAGACAGACAAACAGATAGACACAACACTACACTCTGATCCGCCTCGCACCTCCCACCACCCCACCACAATATATAATTCCCAGATATTCCAGTTCTCATATTATCTTTTGGACTTTTAAAAAAAATCACCCCCATATATTTCTTCGTTGGACGCACCTCCCTCTTTTGCTATTTCCTTTAAGCTGTTTCTTTTTTTTTCTTTTTTTCTTGCTCACATTCTATCAGTGACTCCTGTAACCTTTTTGAGAGAGAGATAGAGAGAGAGAGAGAGAGAGAGAGAGAGAGAGAGAGAGAGAGAGACGAAAATTCACTTATTTCTTCTACAAGGAAGTGACAACACAAGACAATGGCCCTCTCTCTCTCTCTCTCTCTCTCTCTCTATCTATCTATCTATCTATCTATCTATCTATCTATTTTTTTCTTTTCTTGTCTTCTCTCTGTCTATCAATCTATTTATCTGTTTGCCTATCCACCCATCCTTCCATCAGTCCATCCATCCATCCATCCATCCATCCATCCATCCATCCATTCATCCATCCACCCATCCACCCATCCTTCCATCCATCCATCCATCCACCCATCTATATATCTATCTATCTGCATGCCCCATCCATCCATCCATCTACCTATCCATCTATCAGTCTACCCATCTATCTACCCATCAACCCAACACGGGATCGAACCCAAACCCATCCTACCCTCAACCCACGACGCAGCCACCAGACCAAAACACAATGGCCTACTCGCCAAGGTTGATAGTGATTTTTGATATCCAAGAAGGGGGGGCGCTGGGGGGGAAGCAGGGGGGGGGGAAGAGGGTTAAAAAATGGGGTCTGATCCTTTCCTAATTCCCCCATGAAGGATTTTGCCGCCTCCACCATTCCCCATCTTTTTTTTTTTTTTTTTTTTTTTTTTCATTTCGAAGAGATTTTTTTATTTTCTTAGCTGTCTTCTTGGATTCTGTTTCTTCTTCTCTGTTTCCTCTTGGCTTCTACTTCCTCTTCCCTCTTTCTTCTTGGACATTATACATACATACATACGTACATACATACATACATACCTTTACTACGCATCTGGAAAAGCTCGTAGCCATTAATTTCCCCCCCCCACCCCTAACCCCCACCCGCACCCCCACCCCCACCCACACCCCCACCCCCAACCCCCACCATCACCTCCAACCCCCACCCCCACCCCAAGAGGAACAGAAAAGGAAGAAAATTGAGAGAGAAAATCGAGGTCTTGGGTACGAAAAAATTGGGTATTGTCTCTCTCTCTCTCTCTCTCTCTCTCTCTCTGTTTCTAGGAAATGTATTGTTCATGAAGACTGACAAGCAAGAGATCACGAGAGAGAGAGAGAGAGAGAGAGAGAGAGAGAGAGAGGGAGAGAGAGAGAGAGACTTGATAGGTGTTTGGCCGTAAGACTGTGTGTGTGTGTGTGTGTGTGTGTGTGTGTGTGTGTGTGTGTGTGTGTGTGTGTGTGTGTGTGTGTGTGTGTATTTATGTTTCTCTGTACGTGAGTTTGAGAAAGAGTGTTTTGTTTCGGTGTCTGGGCGTGTGTGTATTGTGTTTATTTTGGTGTCCTTGTGTGTGTGTGTGTGTGTGTGTGTGTGTGTGTGTGTGTGTGTGTGTGTGTGTAAACGTAGATACACACAAACAGGAAAAGACACACACACACACACACACACACACACACACACACACACACACACACACACACACACACACGTAACGGGGTGGTGGTGGGTGGGGGTGACGAGCAGAGACGTAAATGGGCAAGGAATTCGATCCACTTAGGTAAAAAAGAATTCCAAGGCCCACTTAATTAGACTCCTCCTCAAACGTCTATAAGTTCCTCCTCAAACGTTTCTCCACCACAGTTCCTCCTCAAACGTTTATAAATTCCTCCTCAAACATTTCTCCTCCCATGAGCCTTACTTGCGAGGTAGGAATGAGTCTCCTTGGTTACTAGTCAGTCGAAGTTCAGACTGATTTTTGCCCCTAGCGGTGACGTGGAAACTGACCAATAGGGGTGTTTCTCTCTCTCTCTCTCTCTCTCTCTCTCTCTCTCTCTCTCTCTCTCTCCTATTATTGCTATTATTTTTATTATTAATTTTTTATCATTATTCTTATTACTATTGCTATCATCATCATCATCTTTATTATCGTCACTATTATTATTATTATTTTTATTATTATTATTATTATTATTATTATTATTATTATTATTATCTTATTATTATTACTATTATTATTATTATTATTATTATTATTAGTGAACTTTGACCTTTTATGAGTCAAAATTGAAGGAAATAAAATATTTGTTTGTACATTTTAAATAAACAGGATCTCACGCACGTAGATGGAGAGAGAGAGAGAGAGAGAGAGAGAGAGAGAGAGAGAGAGAGAGAGAGAGAGAGAGAGAGAGAGAGAGGATGGCCTAGGCAGACAGAAAGAAAAAAGAGGACAAAAACATCAAGGATATGGTCAGCAGACTAATTTTCTCTCTCTCTCTCTCTCTCTCTCTCTCTCTCTCTCTCTCTCTCTCTCTCTCTCTCTCTCTCTCTCTCAGAATTTCCCCACTCCCCCTCCCTTCACCCCTCCCTCCCCTAATCCCAATCATCACCAGGTATAATAAGATACCTGTATGTGAGTAATTAACCTGTCCCCAATTATCCTCACCTGTGTAATTAGCCATTCACCTTTACGTCTCCTTCGAAGATTTCTTGGAATGGATTTTTCTTTCAATATATCTTTTTTGGTCTATTTTTTATTAATATTATTTTTATCTCAATCTAACTTTAGGTGAGAAAGAGAGGAAGGGATGATGATGATGATGATGGTGGTGATGGTGGTGGTAATGAAGATGTTGATGATGATAATGATGATGCTGATAAAAGTAATAATGATGGTGAAGATGATGATGATGAGTGTGGTGGTTGTGGTGTTGATGGTGATGATGATGATGCTTGTGGTGGTGATGATGATGATGGTGATGAGGGTTGCGGTGGTGATGTTGGTAGTGATGATGATGATGATGATGATGATGCAGTAATTCAACGCTGCCCTCCAAATAAACAATACTAATAATAAAAGTGGTGGTGAGAATGAAAGAAATGCAGAGAGAGAGAGAGAGAGGAAGGAGAAGGAAGAGGAGATGAAGATGCAAAAAGGAAGGAAAATTAAGACAAGAGGAAAACAACAAAACACCAGAACGATTATATAAGCAAAGAGAGAGAGAGAGAGAGAGAGAGAGAGAGAGAGCGTTGAGTGAGTATAGGAAAGAAATGCAAAAGCAGCCCCATTTTGACCACACCCTCCCTTGTAAATGTTAGACCCTTATGCTCCAGGATGCTTGGAAGGGGAAAAAATGGGTGGGGGAGGGTCGAGGGAGGTGTGGGGGAGGGGGAGGGGAGGGGGTGAATGAGGGGGAGGGGTGGGGGAGTGGGTGGAGGGATGAGGGAGGGGCGGGGAGATATCTAGGCAATGAGTGGAAAAGAATGAGAAAGGGAAGGAAGGAAGGAAAGTGAGGTGAGACAGAAAAACAGAGAGAGACAGAGAGAGACAGAGACAGAGACAGAGACAGAGACAGACAGACAGACAGACAGACACGTACACGAAACAAGAAACCCAAAAAAATAATATAATAAACAAATTTTGAAGGTCGACTAGCATCGAAATGGGCGTGGTGGTAGTAAGGGCAGTGCTGGAAGGGGCGGTGTGTGATTAGTGGCTGACCTGGTGGGTTTAATTGCTCTGGAGGTAGTTAACGAGGTCATTAGGCGTTATTGACCCTTCTGACAGGTGTAATTTAGGTCGATACTCTTTTTTTTCCTTTTTTTACTCTTTTTATTAGATCTATACTCTTTTTTAACTTTTTTTGACGTGCTCTTTCTTTAATTAATTTTTTACTTTTTTATCTCTTTATCTGCTCTTTTTCACTCTTTTTTTCCTTAGATCTATACTCTTTTTTTTACACTTTTTTTACTCTTTTTTTTAGACGTACGCTCTTTTTCTATTTTTTTTAGATATATGCACTTTTTTACTTTTTTAATCTGCTCTTTTTTACTCTTTTTTCTTAGATCTATACTGTTTTTACTCTTTTTTGAAATTCATATCTATACTCTTTTTTTACTGTTTATTTTAGATCTATACTCTTTTTTACTGTTTATTTTAGATCTATACTCTTTTTACTCTTTATTTTAGATCTATACTCTTTTTTACTCCTTTATTTTAGATCTATGCTCTTTTTTACTCTTTTTTATATCTCTACTCTTTTTACTCTTCTTTTATATCTAGACAATACTCTTTTTTTTACTCTTATTTAGGTCTATACTCTTTTTTACTCTTTTTGTTATAGCCATACTCTTTTTCACTCTTTGTCCCTCTCTTGAACTTTTTAAATGAAGGATAAGTGAGGCTATACCGACTCTGCCATATCGAGAAACTACTCAAAATCTAAAAGAGAGAGAGAGAGAGAGAGAGAGAGAGAGAGAGAAGAAAAGAGAAGAGAGTAGGAGAGAATGGAAAGAAGGTGAGATATGTGAGAAAGGAGAAGAAGAGGAGATGAGGAAGTGAGGGAATGAGAAGAAGGAAAGTAGAGAGGGAGAGGGAGAGGTGAGAGAAGGTGATGAAGGAGGTGAGGAAGGGAGGGAAGGAGGGGAAGGAGGGTAGGGAGGGAGAGGGAGAGATGAGGGAAGGTGGGGGAAGAGGTGAGAAAGGGAGGGAAGGAGGGGAAGCAAGATAGAGAGGGAGTGGGAGAAGTGAGGGAGGAAGGGAAGGTAGGGACGGAGAGGGAGAGGTGAGGGAGGGAGGGAAAGAGGGGAAGGAAGGTAGGGAGGGTGAGAGAAGGAGGGAAGGAGGGAAAAGAGGATGAGAGGGAAGGAGGAAGGGAGGGCAAAGGGCAAGAATGAAGGGCAGGGATCCACCTCAATTAGTACACCTGGGAAGCCCCGCAGCCAGGTAGCAGGTGAGAGAGAGAGAGAGAGAGGGAGGGAGGGAGTGAATGTGTGTATGTGCATGCGTTTGTGTATGTGTGTGTTTGTGCCTGTGTCTTTCCCTGTGTGTATGTGTGGTGTTTCTGTTTGAGTGTGTGTGTGTGTGTGTGTGTGTGTGTGTGTGTGTGTGTGTGTGTGTGTGTGTGTGTGTGTGTGTGTGTGTGTGTGTGTGTGTGTGTGTGTGTGTGTGTGTGTGTGTGTGTGTGTGTGTGTGTGTGTGTGTACTCATACCCCTAAAAACCACACAGGATGTAAAGTATATATGTTTTATGTACCATGTTTGCACTGCTTATTATTATTATTATTATTAAAAAATCTAGTAAAAATTAAATGAACACTAGATAATATTAATCATTAGTCTGTTGGTTATTTAATGCCTTTGTGGAAGAGAAGGATTTATGGAGTGAAATGTGATCTTAATATTCCTTTTTTTGCAGTATTTCAAGATGCAAATTAGCCAAAGAAGTGATGAATAAGAATGAATGGATGAAATGTGTATGTGTAATGGTTTTTTATAAGAAAGGGGGAAATCTAGCCTACTACTTCGCCCCTACGTCTGCTCTCCTACGTCTGCTCCCCCACGTTTGCTCCCCACACGTCTGCTGCACTACGTCTGCTCCCCTACGTCTGCTCCCCTACGTCTGCTCTCCTATGTCTGCTCCCCTACGTCTGCTCCCTCACGTCTGCTCTCCTACGTCTGCTCTCCTATGTCTGCTCCCCTACGTCTGCCCTCTTACTTCTGCTCCCCTACGTCTGCTCCCCTACGTCTGCGTCACACTTTTGAATTTGCGTCACTATCTTCCCTGACGCATCGTAAATTTCTCAAAAGGCGTAATCACCAGGAAGAAAGGTATACTCAGCCTCTCTCACCTTTGGTAAATTAGTCAGCAGTGAAGAGCAAGGCAGGGAAGTGATGAGATATTAAGCGGAGAAACATACCTAGCCTCCCTCAGCTTAGAAGTATTACGCAGTAGAGGAATATAACAAGGGGAAGAGGAGGAATATTAGGCAGAGAAATATACCAAGTCTCCCTCATCTCAGGAATATTAGCCAACAAAGGAAAGTGATAAGTAGAAAAGAAATATTAGGCAGAGAAACATACCAAACCTTTCTCAGCTCAGGAATATTACCCTGCAGAGGAAAGTGAGAAGTGGAAGAGGTGAAATATTAGACAGAGAAACATACCAAGTCGGAGGAAAGGGAGTAGTAGAAGAGGAGAAAATAGACAGAAATGCACCAAGCCTCTTTCAGCTCAGGAATATTACCCAGCAAAGGAAAGTGAAAAATGGAAGAGGTGAAATATTACTTGAATTTTTACCCATGAATGCACGTGGCTAGTACTGCTCCACTTATTTATCTCGACAGTCTACGAAACTACTCTCATCCACAAGCATGATAATGAGTAATATTGCGTGCATCGATTAGCCAATGAAATGTGGTGGGGGATATCCGTAAAGTTTATTGTGACTCGATTGGCCATTGAAATTTGGTGGGGGGAAATCCGTAGAGTTTATTTTATGAATAGATTGGCCAGTGAAATGTGGTTGGGGAAATCCGTAGACTTTATTGGTGAGTTATTGGATGCGTGGATCATATATCAGAACATATTGATGATTTTATAGTAACTTATATTTTAGTGTTTTTATTTATGGATCCTCCGTGTGGTAGCGCGGGGAAGAGGTTGATGATGATGATGATGATGATGGTGGTGGTGGTGGTGATGGTGGTGATGGTGATAATAATAAAGATGCCGGTGATGATGGTGGTGGTGGTGATGTTGGTGATGGTGGTGATGATGATGTATTTTGTAGATCAAGAGAGAGAGAGAAAGACAGACAGGCATACAGACTGACAGGCAGGTAGGCACAGTCAGACAGATTGATGGGAAGGTAGGCAGACAGGCAGACAGACAGACAGACAGATAGTTAAGTAGATAGATAGATAGACAAGCAGATAGACAGGCAGGTAGACAAACATAAGAGACATGTAGAAGTGTATGGTATGTAGGAAAAAAATAGGTAGATAGATAGATGGATGGATGGATGAATGGATAGACAGACAGACAGACAGACAGATAGACCGATAGATGGGTAGGTAAATAAAAAGATAAGTAGATAGATAGTCAGATGAACAGATAGATAATAAGGCGTCGCTGTACTAAAAAGAATAATACTGACTAGCTCCTGTACTGCTAGGTTCCATTCACTCCCTAGCTAAAATAAATCGCCTAGCAGCAGGAATTAAGACAGCACGGAAATGGACTGAAAGGAGATCCGCGGCGCCTCTGGGGAGTGTGCTGACGTCACTGAAAGGAGTCTATGGAAACGGAAAGTAATGGTGAGTGGGTGGATATTGGGTGGGTGAGGGGGTGGGACGGGGTGGGTACGTGGGTGAGTCGGGGTGGATAGGTGCGTGGAACGGGGTGGGTGAGTGGATGAGGTGGGGTAGGTGGGTGAGTAGGTGGGGAAAGGTGGGTGGGTGGGTGAGAGAGAGACGAAAAAAAATACCTGTCAGAGATACAGTAGGTGGATAGGTGCTTGGAAGTGGGTGGGTGGGTGGATGAGATGGGGTACGTGGGTGAGTAGGTGGAGATGGGTGGGTGGGTGAGTAGGTGGAGATGGGTGGGTGGGTGGGTAGGTGGGTTGGGTGAGAGAGAGAAGAAAAAAATACCCGTCAGAGATACTGTGAAAAATGATGGTGATTTACTTTGCATATTACACCTTGCCTTCCCTTGTGCCTTACTCATTTTATTTTTATTTTTTATTTTTTTTTGGTTTTGCCCCTTTACTTCGAGGTATTTTACTACTACTACTACTACTACTACTATTATTATTATTATTATTATTATTATTATTATTATTATTATTATTATTATTATTATTATTATTATTATTATTATTATTATTGTTGTTGTTGTTTATTATGCTATCTCCACATGTGTTTATTATGCTCAAGTACGGGTCTCTCTCTCTCTCTCTCTCTCTCTCTCTCTCTCTCTCTCTCTCTCTCGTGTGTCGCGGGGACGGCTTTCTCAGCGTTATCAGTCTCTATCATGTATCACTCATTTCTTAACCCCCTCTGCCACATCCACGCCCACACCAGCAGACTGAGCCATACCACATAAGGGAATTTTCTAGTAGAGCGCTATTTTTGGACTACCCTGTCTAGAAAAATAAAATATCTATACTCCTTTTACTCTAGCTTGGCCTAGAATTACGGTATAGCCATTTTTAATACTAACCTGTAACAAAAGATTAACGCTAGAACTTGGTGTTAGTCACGAAGAAGTGCTATGGTAAAGACGTGAGCCATAGTATTACTTGTCACTGAGCTATGTAAAATAATGACACCAGGACTTCATGCTAGTCACGAGGAAGTGCTATGGTATGAGTTTCATTCTCCCACTAAGCTACGTAAAGTGACCCTACGACGATGCTGGTCACGAAGAAGTGCTATGGTATGGGTCTAAACCTACCTCTGAGCTACGTACAATAATGACACCAGGACTTGATGCTAGTCACGAAGAAGTGTTATGGTGTGGGTCTAATTCTGCCACTAAGCTACGTCATTAATGCTAGTCACGAAGAAGTGCTTAGGTATGGCAAATAGGCTTCAGCAGGACAGAAAATATTTAGATCAAGTTGAAGTGAAAGGACTATAGGAAGAGTGGCTTAGAGGCCTTCCTAGACCCCAAGCCCTTAGTGAGAGAGGGCTGATGGTGAGGTCTGGCAGTCCTCCCCCCAGCCCCAGCCCTACTTTCAGCCCAGCCCCGCCCCGCCCCACAGACACCCGGATGTGGTGATGCAACGCGGAGGGGCGGGGGAGAGGAGAGGAGGTTGGGGGAAGGGAGGGGAGGTGGGGAGACAGGTAGCGTATTGAGGACTAAGGAAGCTCCCTAGCACCTTCTCCTAAGCGATTTATGGGAGGGGAGGGGATGTGGGGAGGGGAGAGGGGAGATGGGGAGGGGAGAGTGAGGTGGGGAGGCAGGTAGCGTATTGAGGACTGTCGAGTAAGGAAGAACCCTAACACCTTTTCCTGAGCGATTTATTTTGCTGATCACGCCTTACTGCCCTCTTCCGTGTTACTTAAATCCATCCAATATCAAAATACTCTGCATAAATAAAGCACAAAATTTTATTAACAGGTCATATCCAAAAATGAATCGCTAAGGAAGAGGTGTTGCGGGGCTTTCTGAAGTGAGGAGAATGGGGAATACTGGGGAAGGGACAGATTACTTTAGAGGTATGGGGTGGGGAATATCTGAGGAATATTGGGGAAAGAAGAAGCATGATAAATATTTGGGTGAAGATTGGGGAAGGGAGAGATTATTTGAGAGATGTGGGGGTTGGGGAGTATCTGAGGAATACTGGGGAATGAGGAGGAATGATAAATATTTCAGGGGCAGATTGGGGAGGGAGATATTCCTAGAGAGACGTGGGGGTGGGGAATACCTGAGGAATATTGTGGAAACAAGAGGAATGATAAATATTTGGGTGAATACTGGGGAAGGAACAGATCATATACGAGATACAGGGAATGGCACTCACACTAAGACGCCCGTATTAGAGAGAGAGAGAGAGAGAGAGAGAGAGAGAGAGAGAGAGAGAGAAAGAGAAAAAAAAAAGAGAGGGGGGGGCTTTTCAAAAATTTCAAAGCCTGTTTTTTATAACCCATGTGGAGGAAGTGTCAGTAATTTTTTTTTCGTACTCTTTTTTTCTCTTTTCTTCTTTTTTCTTCTCTTTTCTTTTCTTTTCTTGTCTTTTCTTCTCTC
Source organism: Coenobita brevimanus (assembly GCF_032717465.1). Taxonomy (NCBI): domain Eukaryota; kingdom Metazoa; phylum Arthropoda; class Malacostraca; order Decapoda; family Coenobitidae; genus Coenobita; species Coenobita brevimanus. The sequence continues at coordinate 24,772,163 of NC_136972.1, forward strand.
TTTTTCACATTTTCTCTTTTCCGTTATTTGTCTCTCTTTTCCTCTTTTCTCCTTTCTTCTCTTTTCCATCGTTTTCTTATCTTTTCTTCTCTGGTCTTGTCTTCTCTTTCTTCTCTTTTTCTCTCTCTTTTTCTTTTCTTCTCTTTTCTTCTCTTTTTTCTCCCTCCTTTTCTTTTCTTCTCTTTCTTCTCTTTTTTCTCTCTCCTTTTCTTTTTTTCTCTTTTCTTCTCTTTTGCTTCTTTTTTCTCTTTTTTTCTCTTTTCTCTTCCTCTTCTCTTTTCTTCATCTTCCTATTCTTCTCTTTTCTCATTTTTTTTCTCTTTTCTTTTTCTTCTCTTTTTCTTTTCTTCTCTTCTTCTCCTTTTTTCTTTTCAAATCTTTTTTTTTTTTTTAAGACGACAAAATACCTGTGGTTTTGATAAGTCCATTTGGGTCTCTAATTAGGTCCAATTGGGTCTCTAATTAGGTCCACTGTGGTCTAATTAGGTCCACTGTGGTGTAATTAGGTCCACTGTGGTCTAATTAGGTCCACTGTGGTCTAATTAGGTCCACTGTGGTGTAATTAGGTCCACTGTGGTCTAATTAGGTCCATCAGATAGATAGATAATTAAATAGATAGATAGATAGAGATAGAGTGATAGATGGATAAATAGATAGATAGGTAGGTAGGTAGGTAGGATAACAGATAGACAGACAGACAGATAGATAGGTAGATAGGTAGGTAGATAGACATAGGTTAATAGACAGATACGTAGATAGATAGATGGATAGGTAGGTAGGTAGATAAACAGATAAATAGATAAAGAGACAGACAGATAGATAGATAGATAGATAGACAGATAGATAGAAGCACAAATATCTAAAAATCCTTAAAATGTAAGAAGGAAATGGAAACGAAAAGATTTTACTTGTGAGAAATTAATATTGATATGTAAATTAGGGGTTTGTGAGAGAGAGAGAGAGAGAGAGAGAGAGAGAGAGAGACAGACAGACAGACAGACAGACAGAGACAGAGACAGAGAAACAGAGAGAGAGAGACAGAGACAGATAGATAGGGAGACATACAGACAGACAGGCATACGGACAGACAGAGACAGAGACAGAGAGACAGAGGCGAACAGACAGACAGAAAAATAGAGGAGAGAGAAAGACAGAGTGAATGAGAGAGGGAAAGATAGACAGATAGACAAATGGAGAGGGGTGAGGACGACAGACAGACAGAGACAGACAGAGAAGGGGGGAAAGACAGGAAGAGCAGATGAGAAAGAGAAAGAAAGAGAAGAAAGACAGGATAAAAAAAAAAATAATAAGAATATGTAGCAAACTTTAAATAAAAAAAAAATAATGGAATAAAAAGGTAAAAGAAAATAAAGGCAAAATTATAGAGAGAAAGAGAGAGACAGACAGACAGACAGACAGACAGAGACAGATACTAAAAGAAAATGAGAAAGATCGAAATCAGAATTTAAAAATGAAAGAAAAAAAGAAGACGAATTTGGGAAAACGAAGAAGGGGAAGGAGGAGGGGAGGGGAGGGGAAGGGAGGGAGGGGGAGGGGAGTAGGGGTCAAGGACAGAGCGGGGGAGGGGAAGGGGAGGGGGAGGGGAGAAGGGGGAAGGGTACTCAGCTATTGTCAGAGACCGGATGGGAGTTAGAGAGAGAGAGAGAGAGAGAGAGAGAGAGAGAGATGATAAACAGAAAGGAGAGCTACAGAAGAAAGTAAAAAAGGAGAGATGAAACAGGAAACTCTCTCTCTCTCTCTCTCCTCTCTCTCTCTCTCTTTCAAAACTGTAATTAATCGAAGGTAAATTTAAAGATTTCCATAATTATTCATTTTTTAAGACAAGAAATATATATAAAAAAAGAAAAGAAAAAAATGTATACAGAAGATTGACTGATTTTTTCCATAATAAAATTCTTATATCTCTCACCCCCTCATCCCTGGGGGGTCACACAGGGGCTGGATAAATAGGAAAAGAGAAGGAAACAAGGGATAAGGAACTAAACATAGAGCCAACATAACACACATATATCCCAGCATATCCCAACATATCCCAACGTATCCCAAACATATCCCACCATATCCCAACATATCCCAGCGTATCCCAAACATATCTAAGCATATCCCAAACATATCCCAGCATATCCCAGTGTATCCCAACATATCCCAGCATATCCCAGTGTATCCCAACATATCCCAGCATACCCCAGCATATCCCAACATATCCCAGCATATCCCAACATATCCCAGCATATGCCATACAGACAGGAATAGGGATCTAAGGTTGACACTTTTCTCCCCTCTTCCCCTTCCTCTCCCCTCCCTAGATAACACCCCCTCCCCCTCCCCTCCTTCCTCTACCCCATGCATACATCCATTTCCCCTCCCCTTCTCCCACCCCTACCGCTCCCCTCCCCTTCCCCTCCCCTCCCCTCCCCTCCCCTCCCCTCCTTCCCTTACCACATGCATACACCCATTTCCCCTCCCCTTCTCCTACCCCCACCCCTCCCTTCCCCTCCCCTTCCCTTCTCCTACCCCCACCCCTCCCTTCCCCTCCCCTTCCCCTCTCCCTCCCCCTCCCCCAACCTTGGCCTTACACACACCCTCCCCCTATAAGGACCGACTTGGGGGTGGCATTGTATAGGGGTTACTCATGTGTTTGCTGGGAGAGAGAGAGAGAGAGAGAGAGAGAGAGAGAGAGAGAGAGAGAGAGAGAGAGAGAGAGAGAGAGAGAGAGAGAGGGAGAGAGAGAGAGAGAGAGAGAGAGAGGGAGGGAGGGAGGGAGGGAAATTAGAGAGACAGCCATTTATAAGAGATGCTTGGAGAGTAACTATGGTATTTGGAGAGAGAGAGACAGACAGACAGACAGACAGAGACAGAGGCAAAGAGACAGACAGGCAAATCATCCATATACATCAACTCTCAAATAAATATCACTTCACAATAATATAAACAAAGGGATATTCACCATTATTCTTAACATATCGATTTATTCCTCACTTAAATATTCAGATTAAGTGCCTTTGTGAATATGGACTGTGTTGAAGGTGAGGAAATTCTTATATGTATATTATTTTGATCACTTTTATTTTCTCTTTCTTCGTCTTCCTTCTCTTCCTTCTCCTCCTCCTCCTCCTCCGTCTTCTTCGTCTTCTTCTTCTTCTTCTTCTTCTTCTTATTATTATTATTATTATTATTATTATTATTATTATTATTATTATTATTATTATTATTATTATTATTATTTTCCTTCTCCTCCTCCTCTTGCATCCCTTCCTTCTTCTTCTCCTCCTCCTCCTCTTCCATCCCTTCCTTCTCCTCCTCCCCCTCCTCCTCTTCTACCTCTCTCTCCTCCTCCTCCTCCTCCTCCTCCTCCTCCCTCTTCTTCCTCAAACACTTCCTTCAACCTCCCGCCACTCCCACCAAAGCACAGTTAGAGGTTTCGCCACTGGACCACTTCGCCACCCAGTCAGGAGCCTTCGTCACCTTCTTTTCTCGGAGCGTTTCGTCACTTTCCGTCACTCAGTCGTCACTAAAATAATTTGTTTATTTGTGTTTATTTGTGTTTATTTTTTTATTTTTGTTTATTGAGCCGAATGATAATTGAAGTCGAAATTGTGTTTGTGGATTTTTGTGGATTTTTTCTTCTTTAATTCACGACTCTCTCTCTCTCTCTCTCTCTCTCTCTCTCTCTCACACACACACACACACACACACACACACACACACACACCACCATACTCCCATACCTGTCACATATTTACCATTCCATAGCTACCTGTTGCCTGCCGCCGCTTCCTGTGAGGAGGTGGCCTCGACTGAAGGAACTCGTCATTTTTGTCTGCACTCAGTAACGATCCCCCCCCTCTGCCCCTCCCACGACCCCCCTCTGCCCCTCCCACGACCCCCTTCTGCCCCTCCCACGACCTAACCTCACTCATATTTCCTTACTCTCACAACCTTGCGTCTTGAAGTTCCTCCCTTGGGGTTCTTCCTCCTCTCACTCTCGTTCTACTCCTCCTCGCTGTGCAATTTCCACGCTGTGTCTTCAGATCCCACGTTAACTCACCGTACCTGCACATAATGTCATGCCTTATATATTTATTTATTGGATTATTCATTTTACTTTATTACTTTCTCATACAGGAAGCTTATAAATAAAATATTATAGAATGTAACTTTTCCTTTTCAGTCATTCCTATAAAATTTCCACGTCAGTTTTTCCACGCTGCATGGTGGTTTTTCTCACTTTTTCCTGGAGGGTTTGGAGGCGGGGGGAGCCTTCTTGCTCTACTATCCTTATCCTTCAGCATGTAGAGTTAGATCTTGTAGTCATAGTGTACTCTGTAAAAACCACCCTCTAAAGGACCATAAGGACTGTTGCTGTTTACTTTCCTTTATATCCCTTTGTATATTCCTTCTCCTCCTCCCCCTCCTCCTCCTTTTCCTTTTCTTCTTCTTCTTCTTCTTCTTCTTCTTCGTCTTCTTCTTCTTCTCCCCTTCAATCCGCTGACGTAATTTGGTGTCATTCTTGCGTCCCCGATTATTGAGAGACAGACAAACATACAGGTAGAATAACAGACAAATTGACAGACAGACAGAATTACGCATCTACGCAAAATCGAAAGGTGACAAGTATATTCACTCCTCAAAAAAAAAAAAAAATAATACTCATTGTCTCATATAATTTTTCACGTCATTATAACCTTTGGAAATTACAGTGTCATGATATTTAATACTCTCTGGCTACACTCACTGACACGGAAAATAATAACAATAATAATAATAATAATAATAATGATAATAATAATAATAATACAGTAATAAAAATAATAATAATAATAATTATAATAATAATAATAATAATAATAAGAAGAAGAAGAAGAAGAAGAAGAAGAAAAAGAAGGAGAATGATAATAATGATAATGATAATAAAAATAATAATGATAGTAATAATAATAATATAAATGTTTTGTATAGTTATATAATATTACATTGGCATCACTCCTTACTGAACAGCGCTTTCTAAATACTCTTTGTAATGTAGGGTGAAGGCTAATTACGTCTATTAACAACAGGGATATTACTAATGACCCTCAGTAATTAGGAGTTTTCGTACACATTTCCACTCACAGTGTTAATAATACAGGCAGTACAGTATAGGCTGGAAAAAAAAAAATAGCCTACTACTTCACTGTCTCTACATCACATTTTAGGCATGTCCGTCACCTTCCTCCCTGACGCATCATATCAAGGAGCATCATCTGTGGGGTGGAGAAACATGCCAAGCCTCTCTCAGCTTTGGAATATGAGCCAGCAGAGGAAAGTGACAAACAGAGGGGGTGAAATATTAGACAGAGATATACCAGGCCTCTCTCAGCTCTGGAATATTAGCCAGCTGAAGAAAGTGACAAACAGAAGAGGTGAAATATTAGGCAGAGAAATATCAGGCCTCTCTCAGCTTTGGAATATTAGCCAGCTGAAGAAAGTGACTGGAGAAGAGGAGAAATATTAGACAAAGAAATACCAGGCCTCTCTCAGCTTAGAAATATTACCCAGCAGAGGAGAGTGACAAGCAGATGAGGTGAAATATTAGGCAGATAAACACACCAAGGCTTTCTCAGTTTATGAATATTACCCAGAAGGGGAAAGTGACAAGGAGAAGAGGTGATAATTGTGTTAGGCAGAGAATATTTACCAGCAGAAGAATGTGACAAGCTGAGGAGGCAAAATATTTAGCAGAACAACACCCATCCTCTCTCAGCCTAGGAATATTACCCAGAAGAGGAGAGTGACACGTAGAGGAGGTGAAATGTTAGGCAGAGAATTGTTACCAGCAGAGGAAAGTGACAAACAGAAGTGATGAAATATTAGACAGAGAAATACCAGGCCTCTCTCAGCTTAGGAATATTACCCAGCAGAGGAGAATGACACGTAGAGGAGGTGAAATATTAGACGAAACACTGTACCAGGAAGGGTGGGGTGGGTAGTACCGCATATAATCAAGAGATGGCGTTGACTTTGAACCTGCCCTCTAGCGGCGAAACCTCGAATCATTGGCGTCACTCGAGCTGATAGAAACGGAGCGTGTTTTTTTTTTCTCTCTCTTTTTTTTTTTCGTTTTAGGTGTGTGTTTCATGGTCTAGTCACCATATGGAATTAGTTTAGAAATTTCTGTATATTGGCTGGGCAGGTGAA
>NC_136972.1:24788360-24790860 GCF_032717465.1 Coenobita brevimanus
TACAGATAGACAGATAGATAGATTGACAGATAGACATATTGAGAGAGAGAGAGGGAGAGAGGGGGAGGCTCAATCAAGTAATGCCACCAGGAGAAGGAGCCCAGTCATCTACCCCTAAATCTACTGGTCTACCCCTAGCCTAGTCCCGGGGCCCTACGCATCCAAGAAGTTATATTGATTGGAGGTTATATTCTATCTATCTACCTATCTATCTATCTGTCTGTCTGTCTGTCTGTCTGTCTATCTATCTGTCTATGTAACTATAAGTATCACTTTCTCTCTCTCTCTCTCTCTCTCTCTCTCTCTCTCTCTCTCTCTCTCCATTATAACATCATTTCTTCAACAACCGCATCACCGCCAAACAAACGGAAGAAGGCGAAGGAGACCGAGAATGAGACGGAGGAAAACGTTACAGAAATTGGTGACAGGGAGACGAGTTTTTTTCCCTCATTCCTCTTTTCCTTCCTCATTCTTCTTCTCCTCTTCTTCCTCCTCCTTCTCCTCTTCCTCCTCCTCTCATTCCTTCCTTCCAGCCTCCTCTTTCTCCACTTTTCTCCCTTCCTCTCCTCTTCCTCTCCATCCTATCATCTCCGCCTCCTTCTTCCCCTCCTTCTCATCCTATCCCTCCATCCTTCACTTCCTCCTCTTTTCTTCCTCCTTTTCCTCCTCCTTTCCCTCCTTTCCTTCCATTTCCCCTCTATTTTCCGCAGTCTCTCCTTCCATCTCAACCCTCACCTTTGACCTCCATCAGGGTATATCTAGGTTACGGACCTCGCCACTTGGGAGGCGTAGGCAACGAGAGGGTTAAGTATGGGATGGCGGATTTTAGTAGTAGTAGTAGTAGTAGTAATGGTTAAGTTATATCTTTTCTTTACTCTTCTCTTCCTTCCCTTCCCTTCCTTTCTCTTCTTCTTCCCTCCATTACCTTCGCTTCCCTTCCTTTCCCCTCACTTCCCTTTCCTTCTCTTCTCTTCTCTTTTCTTCCCTTCCCTTCCCTTCCCCTCCCTTCCTCTTCCTTCTCTTCTCTTCTCTTCTCTTCCCATCCCCTCCCCTCCCCTGCCCTCCCCTTTTATAATCTCCCCATCACACCCCACGTGCCCCTATAATCCATCATCACCTTTGCTATCACCACCTCTATCATGACCTCACCTACGGATCATTTATTAAGCCTTCTACCTGTCTTTCTTACCTGATATCACCTGGATCATTCATCACTACCTTGACCTCATCATCATCTCTCATCTTCATCACTCATCTTCACCCTCATCACTATCATCACTCGGTGTCATCACTCATCTTCACCCTTATCATCATCATCACTCGATATCATCACTCATCTTCACCCTCATCATTATCATCACTCATCATCACTCATCTGCCCTCATCACTATCATCACTGATCATCACTCATCTCCCTCATCACCATCATCACTCATCTTCACCTTCACAGTTCATATTCATCACTCAGCATCACCCTTACCACTTGTCCTCTCTTTCACCATTCATTCTGTCATCTTCACCACTCATCCTCACCACTTATCCTCATGACTCATCTTCACCACATACACCACCACCACCACCACCATCACAGAAGCCTCCCCACCACACCACCGCCACCACCACAGTAGCCTCCCCACCACCACCACCACCACCACACCACACCACCAAGTTATGTATCCTGTCTCCCTCACTGCTCCATCTTACGCCACAACCTCCTTCCATATCCGCCTCTCACCTTTACCTGTATTTTCACCTGTGTTTCTGAGCTGATCATTGCCTAGACCATCTGCAGGGCTCGTATTATCCGTAACACCTCTTCCTTACCTATTTATTTTTGGGTACGGCTGGATAATATCGTTTAGTATGTTATTTATGCAGAGTATGGTGATATTGGAAGGACTTAAGTAACACAGATGAGGACGGTGAGGTGTAATAAGCAAAATAAATCGCTTAGGAAGAGGTGTTAGGGAATTTAACCGATGCAAATGCGGGCCAAGGATCCAGGGTGTCCGTCAGTCACTTACTAAGGATTTCCAGAGACGCGATACTCCTTTGTCTATACCCCTTTCACTCTAACTTGGCCTAAAACAGACTTCTCTTCATCTTGAACGCAGAGTTGTAGGAACAGACTAACACTTGAATAGGATGCTAGTCACGAAGAAGTGCTATGGAAAGGATGTAGAGCCGTGGCACTGTCTCTTTTTGTCACTGAGATGCGTAAAATAGGCAGCATAAGGACGAAAATCTGGGCCAAGTTAAGGTGAAATGAGTATATAACGTCATCCTTGTTTCTGTTTGTTTCGTGATGACGGTGGGGTGATGAGGGTGGGGTGATGAGGGTAAGGAGATGAGGGTGGTGTGATGAGGGTGGGGTGATGAGGGTGGGGTGATGAGAGTGGGGTGATGAGGGTGGGGTGATGAGGATGGGGTGATGGGGGTGGGGTGATGAGGGTGGGGTGATAAGGATGGGATGATGAGGGTGGTGTGATGAGGGTGGGGT
>NC_136972.1:24800860-24808360 GCF_032717465.1 Coenobita brevimanus
TAGTACGAACATAAACAAAACAACTGGCCCCGATAAAATATCACCGAGAATTCTCAGAAGCAAAACATGAGTTACTGCTGCCACTCTCTGTCTTATTCAATAAATCATTAAGTACTGGGAAAGTTCCATGCGAATGGAAACTAGCAAATGTAACACCAATTTTCAAAAAAGGAAATGAGTCGCACCCAGGAAATTACAGACCAATCAGCTTAACATCAGTAGTGTGCAAGTTAATGGAAAAAATCATAAGAGATAAAATAGTTAATTATCTGGAAGAAAATAATATAATTAAAGACTCGCAACATGGATTCAGACATCGTCGTTCATGCTTAACTAACTTACTGGACTTCTTCCATGATGTTTACAAATCATATGATGACTCAAGAGCAGTAGATATAATTTACCTCGACTTTCAGAAAGCATTTGACACTGTCCCTCACAAGCGTCTCATGAGAAAAATAGAAGCACATGGAATAAAAGGAAACACGCAAAAATGGTTACAAGACTGGCTTTCAGACCGAAAACAGCGAGTTGTGATAAACGGAAAGGATTCCAAATGGCGTAATGTGATCAGCGGCGTTCCCCAAGGCTCAGTACTTGGACCGATACTTTTTATTATCTATATAAATGATATTGATGAGGGTCTAAATTGTAAAGTATCCAAATTTGCAGATGATACTAAAATAACCAGTAAAGTCACTTCAAAATTACAGTGGCAGCAGTTACAAAATGACCTTAATACTTTAGCAAGCTGGGCAGAAAAATGGCAAATGAAATTCAACACAGAAAAATGTAAAGTACTTCATATTGGAAGTAACAATGTCCATGCAAATTACAAAATGAACAATATTCAGTTATCAAGTACAGACAGTGAAAAGGATCTTGGTGTGATAATATCAAATGACCTAAAACCAAGCAAGCAGTGTACCGATGCGGTTAAAATTGCAAACAAGCTAGTGGGTTTTATTGGAAGAACTTTTGAGTTTAAATCGGAAAAAGTCATACTTGCCTTGTACAACTCGCTAGTGCGCCCCCATCTTGAGTATTGTGTGCAATTTTGGTCTCCGTACTACTGAAAGGACATTGAAAAATTAGAGAAAATTCAGCGAAGAATCACAAAAATGATACCACGACTTAGAAACAAACCATATGAGGAACGCCTTGAAGAACTTAAATTATTTAGCCTAAGGAAGCGCAGGTTAAGAGGGGACCTTATTGAAGTTTTCAAAATCATGAAGGGATATGACAACTTAGACATGAATAAATATTTTCATATAGACCGGTCGAGTCAAACCAGAAGTAATGGCTGCAAAATTATAAGAAAGAGATTTCAATCCCACGAAGCAAAATACTTCTTCTTTAACAGAGTTGTAAATATCTGGAACAGATTACCCTCAGATGCCGTGGACAGTATCTCAATTGAGACATTCAAAAACAAATTAGACGAGTATTGGCACGAGAATCCTCAGCTGACTCTTTTTCTGTCCGAATAACTTGCTTTTATAGCTACGGTACATGTAAGTTCATGCCCCTTTTGTCTACAAGACACCCCGTAAACAATGTACCCGTACATAGTGTTGCGTCACGATATTATACAATTTCAATTTATTCAGTGCAAACAAAGCAATATAAGCACAGATTAGGATCTGCACAGAAAACCCTGAGTTAACGGTCGCTACTCTTACTTTCGACCTGTGATGGGCTGTGGATCACTGAGGGTCCCTGTTAGTCAAGCGACCACAATCGGGATTTTTTTAATGTACCAGGGGTCACTGCTTCAGGATGAAAATTGTATAGTTGTCCCATATGGGAGAGTTCCCTGTCTCAGTGGAGTGAACGGAGCTAGGGCCTGATTGACTGCTGCCTACCTTAAAATCGCCAAGCAAGGCTGCCGCACCACCCCTAAACATCCACACTGTGCAGTCCCCGCGTGTCTACAGGACACCCCGTAAACTTAACAGAGCGTCACGTCACGTCATTATACTTTTTTCGATTTACCCAAAGCAAATGAGGTAATATACAGTAAGCACAGATTAGGATCTGCACAGATAACCCTGAGTTAATGGTCACTACTCTTACTTTCGACCTGTGATGGGATGTGGATCACTGAGGGTCCCTGTTAGTCAAGTGACCACCATGGTTTTTTTTTTAATGTACCAGGGGTCACTGCTTCAGGATGAAACTTGTGTACTTGTCCCACATGGAAGAGTTCCTTGTCTCAGTGGAGTGAACGGAGCTAGGGCCTGATTGACTGCTGCCTACCTAAAAAGCGCCAGGAAAGGTTGCCGCACCACCCCTAAACATCCACTCTGTGCATTGCATATCCACACTGTGCACTGTGCAGTCCCCTTTTATCTAAGACACCCGTCTTATATATTTTTCAATCTCCCCAATGCAAAGAAAGCAATATAAGCACAGATTAGGATCTGCACAGATAACCCTGAGTTAACGGTCACTACTCTTACTTTCGACCTGTGATGGGCTGTGGATCACTGAGGGTCCATGTTAGTCAAGTGACCACCATCGGGATTTTTTTAATGTACCAGGGGTCACTGCTTCAGGATGAAACTTGTGTACTTGTCCCACATGGGAGAGTTCCTTGTCTCAGTGGAGCAAACGGAGCTAGGGCCTGATTGACTGCTGCCTACCTTAAAAGCGCCAGGCAAGGCTGCCGCACCACCCCTAAACATCCACACTGCGCAGTGTGTAGCTTCCACGTTATGTCCACAGACTCCCCATTAACTCAATGTACCGGTTTATAATGTCATGCCGTAACTATTATTTTATTTGCTTACTTTCTCTTTCAGGTTACTCTATCGGGTAGCTTATAGATAAAGTATTATAGAATGTGACTTTTTCCTTTCCAGTGTTTCCTATAAAATTTCCATGTCAGTTTTTCCATGCTGCATAGTGGTTTTTCTCACTTTTTCCTGGAGGGTTTGGTGGTGGGGGGAGCCTTCTTGCTTTACTATCCTTATCCTTCAGCATGTAGAGTTAGATCTTATAGTCATAGTTTTCTCTAACAAGCAGCCTCGAAAGGACCATAAGGTCTGTTGCCGTTTGCTTTCCTGTGTAATCCTGTGTAATCCTCCTCCTCCTCCTCTCTCCTTCCTCCCTCACCCCTCCTCTATCCCTTCCCCTCCCTCCCCCCCTCCTCCTACCCCTTCCTCCTACCCCCTCTCCTTTCCCCTTCCCTCCTTCCCCCTTCCTCCCTCTCTCAATAGTCCTCCTCCTCTTCACCTTCCCTCTTTCCCTTCTCTGTCCTTCCTCCTTACCCTTCCATCGTCTCTCTCTCAACCTCTTTCCTCCTCCTCTCTTCTTCCTCCTCCTCCTTCTCTCTTCTTCTTCCTCCTCCTCCTCCTCATTCTCCCTCCCTTTCGTTCCTTCCCTTTTCTTTTTCTCATCTTTCCTTCCTCATCTTCCCTCCCCACATTCCTTCCCCTCCTCGTCTCATCCTTCCTCTTTCTTCCCTCTCCTGTCCTTCCTCCTTCCCTCTCATCTCCCCTCCTCTCATTCCTCCTCTTTCTTCCCTCTCCCCACTTCCTCCTTTCCCTCCCTCGTTCTGTCTCTCCTTCTCCCTCCCCCCCCAATTAACTGGATCTCGTCTGTGTGTTGCTTTAGGGGTCATTGGATCCCTACCTTGACCTTGCTGAGAGAGAGAGAGAGAGAGAGAGAGAGAGAGAGAGAGAGAGAGGTGAAGAAGGAATGGTAAAGAAGAGACAGAGATGTAGAGAGAGAGAGAGAGAGGTGAAGAACGAATGGTAAAGAAGAGGCAGAGATGTATACAGAAATGTCTCAAATAAAGGAAGATAGATAGATGGATAGATAGGCAGATAGATAGATAAACAGGTAAATAGTTAGATAAATGATAATAATAATGATGATAAGAATAACGGAGGCGATACAAGCAGTAATAAAGTTGACAATAGAAAAAAAAACAGTAATGATAATAATACTCTAATTTCCTCTGACCTTTGACCTCTGAATACACACACACACACACACACACACACACACACACAGAACCACCTACTATTACTAAAAGAAATATCTATAAATGATATAGTAAGGCTTTTCAGTAACAAAATTAGAGAGAGAGAGAGAGAGAGAGAGGGAGAATTTGCAACAGTAAAGCCAATAGCGTGGAAAGAGTGCTTGAATTTCTCCTTCGGGTTCTTTGGGGAGAAAGAGAAAGGCGAGAGGTGAGAAGGGAAGATTAAAAATAGACGGGGAGAAAGCACCAGAAATACGTGAGATCCTGTGGGGAGATATGCAGCTTAATTTTCCTGGCGAAAGTTTGGTATAGTTCCCCCTGTTTTATCTTCTCTTTATTTCCCGTTTTCTTTTCTTTGTTTTTCTCTCTCTCTCTCTCTCTCTCTCTCTCTGAATTCTTCTTTCGTGTTATATGGCTTAAATTACCTGGGAAATTTTGGTATACTCCCCCTGTTCTATCTGCTCTCATGTTTTATTGTGTGTGTGTGTGTGTGTGTGTGTGTGTGTGTGTGTGTGTGTGTGTGTGTGTGTGTGTGTTTGTGTGTGTGTGTGTGTGTAGGAGGGGGGAGTGTGGATGAGGAGGGGTCCAGAGAAGGAAGGGAGGAAGGGAGGGAGGGGAGAGAAATTGAATAGGAAGAGGGGAATGTGTGTGTGGGGGGGGAGGAAGAGGGGAAGGAGGAAAGAAATAAGGATGGGGGAGAGAAGGGGAGTAGGGGGAGGGGGAGAGGGGAGGGGAGGGCTAGAGTGGGTGGGACTAGACCAGTTTTTGCCAACGGGGGGTTGGAGGGGGGAGGGAGGGGGGAGAAATGGAGTGGGGGAGAAATGGAGGGGGGGGAGGAACAGGAAGATGTACTGGAGATATCTAGTTCACACCCTTCCACTGACCTCATTCACTGATAGATAGATAGATAGATAGATAGATAGATTGGATAGATAGATTTGGAGATAGACAGATGGTAGACTGGATAGATATTATTTCAAACATCAATTATTCAGAATTTTGTAGAATCTGTTATTATTACTATTATTATTATTATTATTATTATTATTATCATTATTATTATTATTATCATACACGTTGAGCCAAACATTAACTTCTCAAATTAGTTTTTAAAAAATGGAAGATCTACTCAGCATTTTGTAAAAAAAAAAAGAAAAAACGTGATAGATTTGAGAGAGAGAGAGAGAGAGAGAGAGAGAGAGAGAGAGAGAGAGAGAGCACTCCTAACCTCCTTTAGCTACAGTGTGCCCCAAAAGTTCAACCTACCCCACCCACATACAGTCATGCAGCCCTCTTACTTGTCATGCAGTTCCCTCACCCCACATGCAGGGAAGAGAGAGAATTAGAGATACAGATAGATAGATAGATAGATAGATAAATAGAGATAGAGAGAGAGAGAGAGAGAGAGAGAGAATACTATTGACCTGCTTCCACTTAACCAACCCACCTACCCACCTCATCCACATACTCTCATGCATCAGTCTTATCATGCACACAGATAGATAGATAGACAGATAGACAGATAGATAGATGGATATATGGATAGATAGACAGATAGATGGATAGATAGACAGAGAGATGGATAGGTAGATAGATAGATAGGTGGATAGAGAAGGCCATTGACCCTTAGATATAGACCTACCCTGCCAACCTATCCACCCCAGCCACATCCAGACAGACAGACAGGCAGATAGACATACATGCATACAGACAGACAGACAGATAGACATACATGCATACAGACAGACAGACAGATAGACATACATGCATACAGACAGACAGACAGATAGACATACAGACAGATAGACATACATGCATACAGACAGACAGACAGACAGATAGACATACATGCATACAGACAGACAGACAGACAGATAGACATACATGCATACAGACAGACAGACAGATAGACAGACAGACAGAGCACAAGTGACAGCCATACCCAAGCAACCTACCCACCCCACCACCCACGTACTCTCATCCACCCCTCTGTCAGTCTCCACACCACACAATGCACCTCTGTGGATGGATGGATGGATGGATAGATGGATAGATGAATGGATGGTTGGATGAATGGATGAATGGATGGGTGGACGGATGGATGGATGGATGGATGGATAGATGAATGGATGGATGGATGAATGGATGAATGGACGGATGGATGGATGGATGGATGGATGAATGGATGAATGGATGGATGGATGGATGAATGGATGAATGGATGAATGGATGGATGGATGTAGAACGTGTTTAGATTGTGTGTGTGTGTGAGAGAGAGAGAGAGAGAGAGAGAGAGAGAGAGAGGGGGGGAGCTGAAGGAAAGAGGAAAATAGGAAAATAAATAACTACCAAGAAATCGAAGGGGAAGGGGGAGAAAGAGGAGGGGGAGTGGGAGGGGGAAGGGGAAGATTAAGAAGCCATAGGTAGGGGGAGATGGGGAGGGGGAGAGTTTGAGGGAAAGGGGAGGGGGAAGTGGTCTGTTTTCCTGCTTCCCCCTCCCCTCTTCCTCCCCCTTCTCATCACCTCCCTTCCCTCCCCAGCCTCCCTGTTACCTCCCCATCTCTCCTCCTCCTCTTCATCTTTTCCCCCTCCTCTTCCTCGTCCCCCCACTTCCTTTCCCTTTCTCTTCTTCTTTCTTTTCCCCAACCTCCCCCTCCTCCCTTTCCCCCTCCCATCCCACTCTGCCCTAACTTCACTCCCCTCCCCCCTCCCCCTCCTCCCCTCCCCCTCTCCCCTCCCCCTCTCTCCCTCCCCTCCCCTCCCCTCACCTATCGCAATCCCGTTATACTTGCTTTAATGTGTATGTCTTGGAATATAATAGTGTGTGTGTGTGTGTGTGTGTGTGTGTGTGTGTGTGTGTGTGTGTGTGTGTGTGTGTGTGTGTGTGTGTGTGTGTGAGAGAGAGAGAGAGAAGAGAGGGTGGAGGAATGGAGAGGCAGGAGGCGATGGACAGATAAATACAGATAGATAGATAGATAGATGGGTTGGTAGGTAGGTAGGTAGATAAACAGATTAGCAGGTAGGTAGGGAGGGAGAGAAAGAGGTAGATAGACAGATGCAGACAGACGGACAGAAAGACAGACAGAAAAAGAGAGAGAATTTGAGAGAGTGAGAGAGTAATTCATTCCATAATCAGAGAGAGATAGAGAGACAGAGACAGAGAGATAGAGAGAGACAGACAGAAAGACAGAGAGACAGAAAAAAGAGAAGGAATGTAAGAGAGTGAGAGAGTAATTCCTTCCTAAATCAGAGAGAGAGAGAGAGAGAGAGAGAGGAGGGGAAGGGACAGACAGACCCAGAGACAGAAAAAAAAGAGACAGAAAGTGAGAGAGTGAGAGAGCAATTCGTTCCTAAATCACTGAGATGGAACCACACCAATTCTTATATCGCAAAGGTCAAGGCATTTACTTGTCCTCTCTTAAAAAATATGAAGAATTTATTTATTATTTTTTTACTCAATTTAAAGGTCAGTGAACCAGTTTGGAACTTTGGTGTGTGTGTGTGTG
>NC_136972.1:24813360-24818360 GCF_032717465.1 Coenobita brevimanus
TCAGTTTCTTCCTATAGATATACACACAAATTAACCCCTTCAACCCGAGGTCTTTATTATTCTATCCATCTACCTATAGCCAGACGCCTTTATCCCGTAAGTGGTGACCACAAACAAATCGCCTCCACGTCGCCCTGCCATTACGCCGCTCTCCCCCCAACTCACACACCCCTCACTCATATACCTCTCCACTCCACCCTTCCATCTCACATCCTCCTCTCTCATGTACCTCTCCACTCCATCCCTCCAACATACGTTCCTCTCTCATATACCTCTCCACTCCATCCCGCCATCACACACACCTCTCTCTCTCATATCTCTCTCCACTCCATCCCGCCATCACACACACCCCTCTCTCTCATATACCTCTCCACTCCATCCCTCCATCACACACACTCCTCTCTCTCATATACCTCTCCACTCCATCCCACACCCTCCTCTCACATATACCTCTCCACTCCATTACTCCATCACACACACACTCTCTCACATACCTCTACCCTCCATCCCTCCATATTTTATTTCTTTATTTTATGATGCAACAGGAGGGATTAGGTACAGCCTTCATTAACCCTTCCTTTACTAGGGGTTGTCAGCTAAAAAATAAAAAATAAAAAGTCTGGTTACGCAAGAATAAACACAAAGAAATCTTAATTAGAAGGAGTTACGTAAGTGTGTCGTTTTAAGATTCTAATTTTTTCCTCTTTCCTCTCCTTACTTGTCTCTTCTCTCTCTCCTCTTTCCTCTCCTCTCCTCCTCTCTCCCTTCTCTTTCCTCTCCTCTCCTCCTCTCTCCCTTCTCTTTCCTCTCCTCTCCTCCTCTCTCCCTTCTCTTTCCTCTGCTATCCTCCTCTCTCCCTTCTCTTTCCTCTCTTATCCTCATCTCTCCCTTCTTCTCTTTCCTCCTCTCTCCCTGCTCTTTCCTCTCCTCTCTCCCTGTTCTTTCCTCTCCTCTCTCCCTTCTTCTCTTTCCTCTCCTTTTCTCTTTTCTTTTCTCTCCTCCTCGCTCCCTTCTTTTTTTTCCTCTCCTCTTCTCCTCTCTCTTTCCTCTCCTTCTCCCTACCTTCTCTTTCCTTTCCTCTCCTCTCTCCTTCTCTTTCCTCTCCTCTCCACCTTTTTCCTCTAGTCTCTGTTTCTCAGTGTAAAAATAATATCCAGTCAGACGCACAGTACAACTTCATTTTTCCTTCTTCAATTAGGCAGGCTTTTCCATCCCTGTCAAGAGTTATTTAATTCCCAGGCGTTTAAGAAATACTGATGCTTATTTAGGCTTGAGGTTCCTTACTATAATCCTTTCACCGTAACTTGGCCAAGATTTTATTCCTTCTTCAGCTTATTTCTCGTTGCTTTGTGGCAGGGAAATAGCGACGATCCTACGTACTTTCCGTAGCACTTCTTCGTGACCAGCATATTCTAGTGTTAAGTGTTAAAAGTCAGCATTTAAGGTGAAGAGATGACATTTTTGGGCCAAGTTAGATTAAAAAATGTATAGCGGATGTTAGGGCACAATTTTTTCCTTCATTTTCCAGTATCATTACCAATAACACACTCATCCCTACAGCACCATAGCACATTTATTTCATCTATATATAAAAAAAAAAAATACTAACCCCTTTCAGCTCAGTGCAGTCAGAAGGGAGGGTTGTTTTGAGTAGCAGCCGAGGGAAACTCATGTCTAATTAACTTTAGCTCATTGAATTTTACGTAACCAAGATTTTAAAAGTTGTTAGAGTGGTTCAGTTCCTTCTGGTGAGAAACTGTAGTTTTATGACCAAGCAGGTGAAAAAAAAAAAATAGCTCTTTCTACTTTAACCATATTCTATTTTTTTTCTTTTAATAGTTTTTTTTTTTTTTTGGTTTTATCACTGGTCTAGCTTTAGTATAGTCTTTCAACTTTTATATTTTACTATATTTTCCCATCCCTATTGCAGCCTAGGTCAATATCATGCAAAAGGTCATTAATCTGATAAAACACAGGAAGTTTATTTTATCCAACGACACTTACCCTAGAAGTTTTTCGAGCTGGAGAGACAGGATTTTAGAGACAGGAAAAGCTGTTTATCTCCATTATTTTAGGACACCTCTACGCCTAAGTAAAATAGTCAAAAGCAAGAACGACAGCATTGAAAGGACTAATAAATTGTGTTAATACCAGGGTCCGTAAACATGCAATACATGTTTAGGAATGGATAAAAACAAAAGAATACTTAGATTTTTTATGTTACAATATTTGCAAGTTACAGCTTACTTAAAGAATGAGCCGAGGACATTCTTCGTGATATGTAAGTAGTAGGTGCTGAAACCGATGAGACATGTCCACTCCAATAGTCACTCAAGTTACCCTGTTGTCCACTTTTGAGGTCGCACTTTTGAGGTCGCACTTTTGAGGTCGCACTTTTGAGGTCGCACTTTTGAGGTCCACACACCGCTAGCCAGTTATGTCCAAAGATTACCACTCAATAGATGTCCACTGATCATTTAAGTGCCCACATATTCCAAAGACCACTTAAATAGATGTCTACCAGTCCAATGTCCACTTGATGCCCACAGTGTCCGATGACCACGATAGAACTACACACAATGTCATCCACTTTCTTCCGTTACCACTTAAATGTCCACCGAATCTCAGGACCACTCAATAGATATCCACACTCCTTAGGCCACTTAGTATACACACTCCTGCTGGTTCACTGATCAGGCTCGTAATCTGTCGAAAGCTGGGGGGGGGGGTCAAAGTTCATCCACCCAGCCAAAGGACGCTTCTCCACCCGGTCACTGACGTGGCTCGAGTCCTGAGCAAAAACACAAACAATAAAACCATAAAGAAAAAATCACTAAATCATAGACATTATTATTTTCAGTCAACTATAACTACAGTATTTTCTTGTTTAAAAAGGTTCCCAACAAGTCTTCCTAACCGATTTATTTCAACACATGGCACACTAATATTTTCTGTGATTAAACTAAATGAAGCCAAGGATTTTTTTTTTTTTAAACACATGGCACTATAATATTCTCCTGGATGACGTTTATGAAAATTATAACTATGCAACAATAAAAAAAAAAATACATGGCAAAATAAACTTGACCTTTGGAACTTATAAAAACAATATATATTTGAAAACCACAAAATATAATAATAAAAAAGGACCCAAAAGTAACACTTAAAATATCTCAACACAGGAGTCAACTTACCTCTCTCGGTGGTGTAGGGGAAGGTACTGAATCCTCTGTTTTCCAGCCAGCTTGAGGAAACCACCGACTTCACTGTCTGAACCAAATGAACTTTGAGCCCAAACAGTGAATAAACCCATTAAAATCTCACACAGCTCTGAGAAAAATGAGTCAAATGATCATGAGCCAAATCAATCTCAACCCAAAACAGTGAATAAGCTCGTCCATCCTCGCTCAGCTCTGAAAAAAATGAGTCAAATAATCACGAACCATACGAACCTTGACTCAGAACAGTGAATGAGCTCATCTATCCTCACTCAGCTCTGATAAATGAGTCAAATAATCATGAATCAAACGAATCTAAACCTGAAGATTAAACAGACTCATCTATCATCACTCAGCTCTGATAAATGAGTCAAATAACCATGAATCAAACGAATCTAAACCTGAAGAGTAAACAGACTCATCTATCATCACTCAGCTCTGATAAATGAGTCAAATAATCTAAACGAATCTAAACCTGAAGAGTAAACAGACTCATCTATCATCACTCAGCTCTGATAAATGAGTCAAATAATCTAAACGAATCTAAACCTGAAGAGTAAACAGACTCATCTATCCTCACTCAGCTCTGAAAAAAATGAGTCAAATGATCATGAACCAATTGAAGCAAAACCGTATGAGTGAACCAGCCCATTTATCCTCAGTATAGTCTACTTTAATTCACTTCATTTCTTCTTTACCCTACTTTATTGCTACTTTACTTACTCGTCTTCTAAGTATCTTGTGTTCCTTCGTCCTTTCCCTTATACTTTAGCCATTGGGGCCCCACTCTTGGTGTTTGCTTTGCTTTTTTCGTGTTAATTCAGTATGTCAATGTTTGCGCCCCACACACACACACCGCGACGTGACTGCTTGCTTTCCGCCCCCCTTCCCCCCCTCTCTCTCTCTTTCTCTCTCTCTCTCTCTCTGAAAAAATATGTATATACATCTCTTAACTGCTAGTCTCTCTCTATATCTATCTGTCTTTCAACCTGTTCATCTATCAGTCTATCTATTAATCAGCCAATGTGTATCTACTTATTGTATATCTATTTGTATCTATATCTACCCCTTTATCTGTCAGCACCTCTCTCTACCTGGTAACTGTTTTTATCTATCAATCTTTCTATCTATCAGCTTGTTTATCTATCCTTCTGCTATTTATTTATCCAGCTATCTATCTTTCTGTCCAACCATCCATCCAACCATCTATGTTTATGTGTATGTCTGTCTATCTAAATAGCTATCCCTCCATCCATCTATTTCTATCTATATCTGTCTATCTATCCACCCATCCATCCATCCATCTATCCATCTATCTATCCATCCATCCATGTTTCTATATGTGTCTGTCTGTCTATCCATCCATCCATCTATCCATCCTTCCATCCATCTATCCTTCCATCCATCCTTCCACCAATGTTTCTCTCTATCTATCCATGCATCTATCAGTCTATCTATTACAATTACTCACCAAACGAAAGCACACACACACACACACACACACACACACACACACACACACACACACACACACACACACACACACACACACACACACACACACACACACACACACTGCTCATACGTGCCTGATCAGACTACTTTTGCCATGCTTAGTGCTCAGAATATATGAACTTAATTTTTTTCATCCTCTTCCTCTGTTTGTCGAGTAATTTTTTTGTTTATTCTGTCTTTATTTCGTTATTATTTTTATTATTATGATTGGTCTGGTACTAGAGAGAGAGAGAGAGAGAGAGAGAGAGAGAGAGAGAGTTGAATGGA
>NC_136972.1:24833360-24893360 GCF_032717465.1 Coenobita brevimanus
TCTCACCCCAGCATCTCTCACCCTCTCCTCACCCCAGCACCCCCCTCACCCTATTACCTTCACCCCAGCACCACCTCACCCTCTCATTCTCACCAAAACACTCCCCCACGTACCCCACACCACCTCTCACCTTCAGCCTCTCTCACAGGATCATGAGGAGGTCCCGCCGGCGCCAAAAGAGACAGGCGACCTCGACTGACCTCTG
Organism: Coenobita brevimanus; assembly: GCF_032717465.1. NCBI lineage: Eukaryota > Metazoa > Arthropoda > Malacostraca > Decapoda > Coenobitidae > Coenobita > Coenobita brevimanus. The sequence continues at coordinate 24,833,566 of NC_136972.1, forward strand.
CGCGTACGAGTCGGAGTATGTGATGCCCCGCGCAGCTCTGAACAACAAGGGCACGTGGATGTTTCTCGTGAACATGGAGGAGGTGTCGCCTGCGTACACACAACTTGTAGAGAGCAAGAAGTGCATGTGTGTAGCGGCGTCCTTTCTTTCTTTTTATTGATTTTAAGACGCATGTAGATAGATAGATGTATAGATAGGTGGATAGAAAGATAGATAGATGGATGGATAGACTGGTTGAATGACTGTCGACGGAGGAATGCAACTTGTCGAGAGCAAAAAGTGCATGTGCGTAGCGTCATTTTTATTTTTGATCCATTATGAGACGCATAGTAGTTAGAGATGGGTTTACACATAGATAGGTAGGTAGATAGACAGATGGAGAGATAGATAGATAGACAGATAGATAGCCTTATTTATTATTACCACTTCAGTTTTATGTCTGCTGATGATGTGCTTGCCTCTGTACATCACTAAACACACTGGAGTAAGATATTTTAAGCAACGTTACGTATACATTATCATCAGTGTTCCTAAGATGTACCTAAGCTATTTCTAAGATGTTTGCTAAGATGGATGTTTTTCTAAGCCTGATATTAGGCAAACTAAGATATTAAGGCATCTCTCCTGGGTGACTTAATGGGGACAGGATTACCATGGTGGGAATGAAATTTTCCCTAGGTGGACTAAATTGGCGTCACTCAGAATAAATTACTTGAGGGTGACACTACCCCTGAATAGGCTAAAACGAGAGAGAGAGAGAGAGAGAGAGAGAGAGAGAGAGAGAGAGAGAGAGAGAGAGAAAGAGGGAGGGAGAGGGAGAGGGAGAGAGAGGGAGAGAGAGAGAGAGAGAGAGAGAGAGAGAGAGAGAGAGAGAAAGAGACGCAAAGTGTGATAAATGGTGATGAATGGAGGGACGGAAATAGGCTACTTGAAAGGGACAGATTAAACGTTGCTTTTCAGGAATGCAATGATGCTCTGTTGATTCATAAAATACTCGTAGGTGGTAGCGACCATCATCCACTCACTTGATGTAGTGCTGCCTACTTCTTCCCTCACCTTTATCATTCTTTTTCAGTGTCTGCCTCCTCTCTTCCTATTTCTCCAATCTTTCTTGTCACTTTTTACTACCCTTCTTTCATTGTCAGGTGACTGTACATTGAGTGACAAGCCTAATGGTTTTCTGTAAACCAGGAAATCATTTACAACGCTGGGTAGTAACCATATAGTCAACCTATGTGCTCCCTACGTGCCAGCAAGTGGGTTGGTGAAGGGTTAGTGCCCTCCCCGTAAAACAACTAACTCAAAGATAAACGGCTACCCCTTACGGGATTATGGCGTCTGGCTATAGATAGAGAGATAAGCTTCTGTAACACTAATACTGATACCATTTGAACCCCTACAACTATTTCCTTTACCAACAGATCAGACACGTGCTCAGGTGCGTGCAACGTGCCAGACGGTTTCACGGCCGTATGTCAACAACAGTACGTGCAAAAGAGACTCATTGCTCTCGAAGGTTCAGGAGCAGCACTGGCCACCGACACCTTCTGGTTCCCCTCCTGCTGCGTGTGTATGCTTAGGCCCATTGGTTAATAGATGTTTACTTTATAATTCTAGCGAGTCTTGCTATCATCGCTATCACAGTGCCGCTAGGGGTATGCTAGGGGCAGGGGCTGAGTCAGAGAGATGAATATAGAAACCATCTAGTGTTTTCTTTATTATTCTAGCGAGTCTTGGAGATAAATTAAGAAATCAGAGTGTTTTCTTCATTCTAGCGAGACTTGCTACCATCGCTATCACAGTGCCGCTAGGTGCACTGAAGGAAGGAGGCTGCGTCAGGGAGGTGAACTTAGAACTCAGATCTCTATTTCGAAATCAATGCAACCCTTTTAATAGTCCCCAGAGGCTTACCGCAACGCGGCCGAAAAACTGGAACCTATTTTAGCCTCCGATTGCTTTGTGAAGTGGAATAAATCTCTGTTAAACCAAGATCAGATAGTATGCTTGAGATTAAACCGCGAAAATAGACAACGTAAACAGTACCGTAAACTATAGCCCCTTAAACTACGGTATCTTAAACAACGGTACCTTAAAACAGACTACCGTAAATTGCAGTACCTTAAACTACAATACCTTAAACTACGGTACCTTAAAATACAATACCGTAACCCTATTTAAACACTAAAATTCCAGAAGGTAATGGGGTTGAATTCCATATTATCTACGTAAAATTGGACTCTGATTGCACACACTGATCTTATTTCACATATAGTTGAATTTCTCAGCCCCTTACTACAGCACCTTTTCCCTATTTGCAGTATTTAATAACAGAAATTGGGAAAAATAGTGAATTGTTATGGATCATTGTATTGTGTGATTTTCTCTTGCATCTCATTATATAACCCTTTCACTAAGATGGTGTGATTTAGATCTTGCTGCCTCCTAGAGATAATATTAGAGAGAAAAAGAGACAGAGAGAGAAGGTGTGAAGTTAGGATGTGAAAGGAGAGTGAGAGATTGACTAGGAGAGTACGTGTGAGAGAGGTGGCTGACTGCAGACGGAGAGAGAGAGAGAGAGAGAGAGAGAGAGAGAGAGAGAGACAGACAGACAGACAGACAGACAGAGACAGAGAGAATCTTTAAGTTTAAAAATCTCTTAATTGGCGGTAACAGGAACTAGATTTAAATGTCATCGAAGTGAAGGGGTTCAATGTCTTTTGGAAGTTTGGCGATATTTTTTGGAAGTTTGGCGATATTTTGGGAAGTTTGGCGATATTTTTTCAAGTTTTGATATATTTTTTGAGAAGTTGGCGATATTTTTTGGAATTTTGGTGATATTTTGAGAAGTTTGGCGATATTTTTTGGAAATTTGGCGATATTTTGGGAAGTTTGACGATATTTTTTGAGTTTCGAGATATTTTTTGGAAGTTTGGCGATATTTTAGGAAGTTTAGTGATATTATTTGGATTCTCAGATAACTTGCAATGGACTTAAATTGTTGTTGATGTGCTTAATATAGGCAAGCTATTTATTTCACAGTTTTAATGGTAAAATCTAGGTGAGCACCCATTCACGGATGTTGAAACAATAATAATAATAATAATAATAATAATAATAATAATAATGTTACCTTCACGATTCGACTTGATCCAGATGGTTTCTTGTTCTTGTTTAATTGATGAGGTTCCACTGTATAACGAATAACTTCAAAAACACACATTTCCGAGACCTTTTCTTAGTATTATTTTGAGAGTCACAATATATTTTAAGGAGGAAACAATACATATCATAGGAATGGGAGCACTCCTAGATTTTTACCAGATTAGTTAAGTTAGTCTTGAATTGTTTATAAAGGAAAATGTAGGGAAGTAAAGAAAACCAGTAATTTATGGGTAACTTTTATAGTGAGAGTTTGTACCCGAAGAGGCTCGTTTGCATTGGGTATTTTGTTGAAAGGTACAATAGAATGTAGTTATATTATACCAATTAGACATATGTTATTGCTGAAATTGTCTCTGTAAGTCAGGAGGGTTAAGTTTGCCCTCTTCACAACAAGGACATCATTTTTTTAGTTCTTTGCCATCTTCAGGCGATTCTTTCAACGTAAGAAGGGTGAAGGGGGTTAATGAAGGCTCTATCTAATCCCCTCAATGTGAAAAGTTTCCCCTAAGCTGAGGAAAATCGTCTGTTGGCGCAAAAAGTAGAAAATACATGGCTATGATCAGGGCCGGATTTACGAACAGGCCAAGTAGGCCATTGGCCTAGGGCCCACCTGTATCTGGGGATCCACTAAAACTAATTTGTCGCGCAGTGTGCCAGAGTATTACTTTGTTTCAAGTGTACACCGAGTATTTCATTATATAATCTATTCACAGCCATAAGGACCCCTGTACAATAAATATAGGCCCGCAGTGGTCTTCAACGCCCACTGGTGGGCCATGGGGTGGTTCTCAGGTGGGCCACGGACTAGGCCGGGCCACTGATGAGTTTGGCCCAGGGCCCACAAATAGGTAAATCCGGCCCTGACTATGACGATGTTCTGTGTACTGTTGTTCTCCCCAGACGAATATATTCAGTTTAGAAGTGATATTTCGACTGGAGGGGTTAGATAAAGCCTTCATTAACCCCTCCACTTCTGCAGGAATGTACTAAGTTGTATACATATCTATGGTAAGTTGGCAAAATGAAAATAGATGTCCTTCACCAGGGTCAAGATTATGTTAAAGCTGATTGTTGCTTGCGTTCATTTTCAGCGATTTTGAAAAGATTCTGAATGTTCAGGTTGACCAAAATCCCTGCAGGCAAAGTTTATCATATTTTTTTCACAATTTTTTTTTTTTCTCATACGCAGACGTTTCCAGAAGTAGAATAATAATAATAATTTTAAATGCTGTAGGTTAGAATTTGCAAAGATGTACAATTCTCCACTTAGTCTGTTTTATTTATGTGTTTTCGATAATTTATATTTCAGATCACTACTATTTTTATAGCTGTCTTGCATGTATCGCTCGGTTAAGTCTATGGATCGATTTCTAGGTCGTAACACCTCTTCCTCAGTGATTTACTCTGCATATCACACCTCGGTATCCTCCTCAGTGATGTTTATGCAATATGAGTCGGTATTCAAGCGATCTAAATGACATAAGAAGAGGCTGCCAAGCTGTAATATACAAAATTAATCGCATACAAAAGAATGTTAAGGTATAATATGCAAATTAACTCGCACACAGGATAATGTTAAGGTGTAATGTGCATATTAAATCTCTTAGGAAGAGACGTTACGAAGGCTCCCATGCTACCTAGAAGACGGTCCTGAGTGTGTATTTCTTAGATCAAAACAAGTAAAATGTGTCACTTTAGCTCTGTCTTCTGTGTAATAAACTAACCTAATAAAGTTAGATAAAGAAAGTTGTACAGTACAGTTATTACCCCTTCACAAAAAGGAGTGGGGGGGGGCCGAAAATTGCCCCCCCCCTCCCCTCGCTGCAAGCTGTTGAATTCTCGTGTGTTATAGGGACGAAGCATATAATGATAATAATAATAATAATAATAATAATAAGTCCAAGAACACACGAAAATTCACCAGCTGAGCAAGAAATAGGGAGGTAGAAAGTGACAGAAATAAATCAAAAGAAATAGGTCTAGTAGGTGTGGGTGGGTGTGGGTGGATGTGGGGTACCTGTGGGTGGGTGAAGAAGGTCAATAAAACATACCTTTAAAAACTTCCGTGGGTTTTTGTATGAACAGGAAAACATAAGACCCTTCCCAAAGCGAGGCTGGTTCCCGCCAACACAGAGCTATCAGCGCCATCTATTGTTTAAGTCGTGAACTATGTTCCGCCGCTCAGCAACGGGGCCTTATGAAATGCTGTTCAAATCCCGAAAAATTGGCGAGATGACGGTGGTTTTGGGAGACATGCAGCACAATCTGGTGTTTATGTCATGAACTGCACTCCACAGCTCAGCAACGGGGTTTTATGATACCCTGTTCAAATCCCCCAAAAAACTGCGAGCTGACAGTGGTTTTAGGAGACATGCAGCGCCACCTGGTGTGTAAGTCATGAACCATGCTCTGCCCTTCATGGAATGGATACGAAGTAAAACGATGTATGACAGAACAGTGTATCACCTTTATTGAAAAATGGGCCTCAGAGAGACGTATTTATAAATATTCTTAAGTATATAATGGCCAAAATATCGTTTGTTTTTATATTTATCCTAACTTTAAATGCACTAGATAACGTATATAAACTAGTTAATAACATGGAAAATATAATAAAAAAAACTATCATTTTAATTTACTTGATCTGGAGGCAAAAACTGCACGAGCGAGATAAGTTCCTTTATGTATGCATGATTCGTCTTAAGCATAGTTATAAAGCGCCGTGGGGGGGTACAGGAACAGCACAACATAAGGCCGCTTCCCTGAACGAGCTTGGGTGATCGCTGATTGGTCCACGTAGGGTTGACGTCACGTTCCCGCCTGGCTGACGTCACGTTCCCGCCAGAAACTTCCCGTTCTCTTGATGAAACCTGCAACAGAGCCATCTATTATTGAAATATGAACTAAATTACGCCGTACAGTAAATGGGGGTTATGATTTGCTGTTGGACTCCCCCCCCCCAGACACCACGAAAAATATAAATGGGGGAATAAATTGCCGTTGGTGTATGTAAATAGGTAAATAGGGGATGGGTATTGTAGAATGTAGCATGGTGCACTTGTGGATGGGTGTGGGCAGGTGATGAAACGTATAGGTAGCTAGGGAAGTGTAAGAATAGGTATGGAAGGGTGTGGATAGATTTGGAAGGGTGTGGATAGGTGTGGATGGGTGTGGGTAGGTGTGGAAGGGGACAGGTAGGTGTGGATGATTGTGGGTGGGTATGGATGGGTGAGAGTAGGTATGAAAGGGTGTGGGTAGGTGTGAGGGGTCTGGGCAGGTGTGGAAGGGAGTGGGTAAATGTGGAGGGGAGTGAGTAAATGTGGAGGGGTGTGGGTAGGTCTGGATGGGTGAAGGTAGGTGTGGAAGGTTGTGGGTAGGTGTGGAAGGGTGTGGGTAGGTTTGGATGGATGTGGGTGGGTATAGAAGGGTGTAGGTACGTGTGGAAGATTGTGGGTAGATGGGGATGGTTGTGGGTAGGTATGGAAGAGTGTGGATAGTTTGGATGGGTATGGTGCGTGTGGAAGGGTATGGGTAGGTGTGGATGGGTGTGGGTAGGTGTGGATGGGTGTGGTTGGATATGGAAGGGTGTAGGTAGGTTTGAATGAATGTGGGTAGGTATGAGTGAGTATGGGTACGATGGATGGGTGTGGGTGGGTATGGAAGATGTGGGTAGGTGTGGATGGGTGTGGGTAGATGTGGATGGGTGTGGGTAGATGTGGATGGGTGTGGGTAGGTGTGGAAGGGTTTGAGTCGGTATGTATGGGAGTGAATAGGTGGGGAAGGATATGGGTGGGTGAATATGGGTGTACAAGGGTGTGGGTAGGTGTGCATGGGTGGGTAGGTGTGGGTGGGTATGGCAGGGTGTGGGTATGTGTGGAAGATGTGGATAGGTGTGGATGGGTGTGGGTGGGTATGGAAGGGTGTGGGTACGTGTAGAAGATCTGTATAGGTGTGCTAGGGTGTGTGTTTGTATGGATGGGTTATAGGTAGGTGTGGAAAGGTGTAGGCAGGTGTGGATAGGTTTAGGTAGGTGTGGATGGGTGAGGGTAGGTATAGAAAGGTGTGGGTAGATGTGGAAGGGTGTGGGTAGGTGTGGAAGGTTGTGGATAGGTTTGGAAGGGTGTGGGTAAGTGTGCATGGGTGTGAGTGGGTATGGAAGGGTGTGGGTAAGTGTGGAAAACTGTGATTAGCTGTGCATGGGTGTGGGTAGGTCTAGGGGAATGTGGATGGGTGTGGGTGGGTATGGAAGGGCGTGGGTACTTCTGGAAGATTGTGGTTAGGTGTGGATGGGTGTGGGTAGGTGTGGATGGGTATGTGTAGATGTGGAAGTGTGGGGATAGGCGTGGATGGGTGTGGTTTAGGTATGGATGCGTGTGGATAGGTGTGAAAGGATGTGAATAGGTGTCGAAGGATGTGGATGGGTGTGTGTAAGTGTGAAAGGGTGTCGGTAGGTGTGGATGGATGTGCGTAGATGTGGAGGGGTGTAGGTAGGTGTGGAAGGTTGTGGGTAGGTAGGGGTGGAAGGGTGGGGATAGGTGTGAGTGGGTGTGAAAAGGTGTGGGTGTGTGTTTGTAGGTGTACAAGGGTGTGGGTAGGTAGGCATAGGTGTGGGCGGGTATGGAATAGTGTGGGTATGTGTGGAAGATTGTGGATAGGTGTGCAAGGGTGTGGGTAGGTATGGATAGGTGTGGGTAGGTGTGCAAGGGGATGGGTAGGTGTGGATGGGTGTGGGTAGATGTGGAGGGGTTTGGGCAGGTGTGGATGGGTGTAGGTAGGTGTGGAAAGGTGTGGACAGGTGTGGATGGGTCTAGGTAGGTGTGGATAGGTGAGGGTAGGTATGGAAGGGTGTAGGTAGGTGTGGAAGGTTGTGGATAGGTGTGGAAAGGTATGGGTAAGTGTGGATGAGTGTGGGTGGGTAGGGAAGGCTGTGGGTACGAGGGGAAGACTGTGATTAGCTGTGCATGGGTATGAGAAGGCCTGGAGGTGTGTGGATGGGTGTGGGTGGGTATGGAAGGGAGTGGGTACTTGTGAAAGATTGTTGTCAGGTGTGGATGGGTGTGTGTAGATGTGGAAGTGTGAAGGTAGGTGTGGACGGGTGTGCATTAGGTATGGATGGGTGTGGATAGGTGTGAAAGGATGTGAATAGATGTGGAAGGATGAGGATGGGTGTGTGTAGGTGTGGAAGGGTGTCGGTGGGTGTGGGTGGGTATGGGTAGATGTGGATGGGTGTGGGTAAATGTGGAGGGGTGTAGGCAGGTGTGAAAGGTTGTAGGAAGGTAGGCGTGGAAGGGTGTTGGTATGTGTGGATTGATGTGGGTACGTGTGCATGGGTGTGGGTGGGTATGGAATACTGTGGGTATGTGTGGAAGATGTGGATAGGTGTGGATGGGAGTGGGTGGGTATGGAAGGGTGTGGGTATGTGTGGAAGATGTGGATAGGTGTGCAAGGGTGTGGGTAGGTGTGGATGGGTGTGGGTAGATGTGGAAAGGTGTGGACGGGTGTGGATGGGTCTAGTTAGGTGTGGATGGGGTGAGGGTAGGTATGGAAGAGTGTGGGTAAGTGTGCATGGGTGTGAGTGAGTATGGAAGGGTGTGGGTAGGTGTGGAAGACTGTGATTAGCTGTACATGTGTGTGGGTAGGTCTGAGGGTGTGTGGGCAGGTGCGGATGGGTGTGGGTGGGTATGGAAGGGCGTTGGTACTTCTAGAAGAATGTGGTTAGGTGTAGATGGGTGTGGGTAGGTGTGAAAGAGTGTGAATAGGTGTGGAAGGATGTGGATGGGTGTGTGTAGGTGTGAAAAGGTGTCGGTTTGTGAGGATGGATGTGGGTAGATGTGGAGGGCCGTAGGCAGGTGTGGAAAGTTGTGGGTAGGTAGGTGTGGAAGGGTGTGGGTAGGTAGGTGTGGAAGGGTATGGATAAGTGTGGGTGGGTGTAGGTGTACAAGGGTGTGGGTATGTGTGCATAGGTGTGGCCAGGTATGGAATATTTGGGTATGTGTGGAAGATTGGAGATAGGTGTGCAAGGTGTGGGTAGGTATGGATAGGTGTGGGTAGGTGTGCAAGGGGATGGGTAGGTGTGGATGGGTGTGGGTAGATGTGGAGGGGTTTGGGCAGGTGTGGATGGGTGTAGGTAGGTGTGGAAAGGTGTGGACAGGTGTGGATGGGTCTAGGTAGGTGTGGATAGGTAAGGGTAGGTATGGAAGGGTGTAGGTAGGTGTGGAAGGTTGTGGATAGGTGTGGAAAGGTATGGGTAAGTGTGGATGAGTGTGGGTGGGTAAGGAAGGGTGTGGGTACGAGGGGAAGACTGTGATTAGCTGTGCATGGATATGAGTAGGTCTGGAGGTGTGTGGGCAGGTGTGGATGGGTGTGGGCGGGTATGGAAGGACGTGAGTACTTGTGGAAGATTGTTGTCAGGTGTGGATGGGTGTGTGTAGATGTGGAAGTGTGAAGGTAGGTGTGGATGGGTGTGCGTTAGGTATGGATGGGTGTGGATAGGTGTGAAAGGATGTGAATAGGTGTGGAAGGATGAAGATGGGTGTGTGTAGGTGTGGAAGGGTGTCGGTGGGTGTGGGTGGGTATGGGTAGATGTGGATGGGTGTGGGTAAATGTGGAGGGGTGTAGGCAGGTGTGGAAGGTTGTAGGAAGGTAGGCGTGGAAGGGTGTTGGTATGTGTGGATTGATGTGGGTACGTGTGCATGGGTGTGGGTGGGTATGGAATACTGTGGGTATGTGTGGAAGATGTGGATAGGTGTGGATGGAAGTGGGTGGGTATGGAAGGGTGTGGGTATGTGGGGAAGATGTGGATAGGTGTGCAAGGGTATGGGTAGGTGTGGATGGGTGTGGGTAGATGTGGACAGGTGTGGATGGGTCTAGGTAGGTGTTGATGGGTGAGGGTAGGTATGGAAGAGTGCGAGTAGGTATGGAAGAGTATGGGTAAATGTGCATGGGTGTGAGTGACTATGGAAGGGTGTGGGTACGTGTGGAACACTGTGATTAGATGTGCATGGGTGTGGGTACGTCTGGGGGGGTGTGGGCAGGTGTGGGTGGGTATTGAAGGGCGTAGGTACTTGTAGAAGAATGTGGTTAGGTGTGGATGGGTGTGGGTAGGTGTGAAAGAACGTGAACAGGTGTGAAAAGATGTGGATGGGTGTGTGTAGGTGTGAATGGGTGTCGGTAGGTGAGGATGGGTGTGGGTAGATGTGGAGGGGCGTAGGCAGGTGTGGAAATTTGTGGGTAGGTAGGTGTGGAAGGGTATGGGTAGGTAGGTGTGGAAGGGTATGGGTAGGTAGGTGTGGAAGGGTGTAAATAGGTGTGGGTGGGTGTAGGTGTACAAGGGTGTGGGTAGGTGTCCATAGGTGTGGGAGGGTATGGAATAGTTTGGGTATGTGTGGAAGGTGTGGATAGTGTGCAAGGGTGTGGGTAGGTATGGACGGGTGTGGGTAGATGTGGAGGAGCGTGGGCAGGTGTGAATGGGTGGATGTAGGTGTGGAAATGTGTGGACAGTTGTGGATGGGTCTAAGTAGGTGTAGATATTTGAGGGTAGGTATGGGAGGGTGTGGGTAGGTGTGGAAGGTTATGGATAGGTGTGGAAGGGTAAGTGTGGATGAATGTGGGTGGGTATGGAAGGGTGTGGGTACGTGTGGAAGACAATGATTAGCACTGCGTGGGTTTGAGTAGGTCTGGGGGGGGTGTGGGCAAGTGTGGATGGGTGTGGGTGGGTATGGAAGGGCGTAGGTACTTGTGGAAGTTTGTGGTAAGGTGTGGGTGGGTGTGGGTAGGTGTGGATGGGTGCGGGTAGGTGTGGATGGGCGTGTGTAGATGTGGAAGTACGGGGGCAGTTGTGGATGAGTGTGAGTTAGGTATGGATGAGTGTGGATGGGTGTGAAAGGATGTGAATAGGTGTGGAAGGATGTGGAAGGGTGTGTGTAGGTGTGGAAGGGAGTTGGTAGGTGTGGATGGGTGTGGGTAGATGTGGGGGAGTGTAGGCAGGTAAGGAAGGGTGTGGATAGGTGTGGATGGATATGGGTAGGTTTGCATGGGTGAGGGTGGGTTTGGAAGCGTGGTTACGTGTAGAAGATTGTGGGTAGGCGTGGATGGGGGTGGGTAGGTGTGGATAGGTGTGTGTTGTGGAAGGATGTGGGTAGGTGTGGATGGGTATGGGTAGGCATGGATGGATGTGGATAAGTGTGAAAAGGGATGGCTAGGTGTGGATGGGTGTGGACAGATGTGGAGGGGTGTGGGCAGCTGTGGATGAGTGGGGGTAGGTGAGGAAGATAGTGGGTAGGTGTGGAAGGGAGTGGGAAACTATGCATGGATATGGGTAGGTGTGCATGTGTGTGGGTGGGTATGGAAGGGTGTGGTCAGGTGTGGATGGGTGAGGGTAGGAGTGGCCAGGTGTGGATGGGTGTGGGTAGGTATGAAAGGGTGTGACAGGTGTTGATGGGTATGGGTAGGTGTGGAAGGTTATGGGAAGGTGTGGTGTGGATGGGTGTGGGTAGGTATAGAAGGGTGTGGGTACGTGCGGAAGATTGTGGGTAGGTGTGGATGTGTGTGGGTAGGTGTGGAAGGGTGTGGATAGGTGTGGAAGGGTGTGGGTAGGTGTGAAAGGGTTTGGGTAGGTGTGGGAGGGTGTGGGTAGGTGTGAAAGGGTGTGGGTAGGTGTGGAAGGGTGTGGGTAGATGTGAATGGGTGAAGGTAGGTGTGGAAGGGGATGGGAAGGTGTGGAAGGGGATGGGAAGGTATGGATGGGTGTGAGTACATCTGGAGGGATGTGGGCAGTTGTGGATGGGTGGGGGTAGGTGTGGATGGGTGTAGGTAAATGTGAATGGGTGTGGGTAGGTGTGGCTTGGTGTGGATAAGTGTGAAACGGTGTGGGTAGGTGTGGAAGGGTGTGGATAGGTGTGGGTGGGTGTGGGTAGGTGTGGATTGGTGTGGATAGGTGTGAAAAGGTGTGAGTAGGTTTGAAAGTGTGTGGATAGGTTTGGAAAAGTGTGGATAGGTGAAGAAGGTTGTGGGTAGGTGTGGATAGGTGTGTGTAGGTGTGGAAGGTTGTGGGCAGGTGTGGATGGGTGTGGAAAGGTGTGGGTAGATGTCGATGGGTGTAGATACTAATGGAAGGGTGTGGGTAGGTGTGGATGGGTGTAGAGGGATGTGGGCAGGTATGGTTGGGTGTGAGTAAGTGTGGATGGGTGTGGGTAGTTGTATATGGGTGGAAGTGGGTGCTAGTGGGTGTAGGTGGGTTTACATGGGTGTGGGTGGATGTAGATGGGTGGAAGTGGGTGTAGGTGGGTTTACATGGGTGTGGGTGGATGTAGATGGGTGGCAGTGGGTGTAGGTGGGTTTACATGGGTGTAGGTGGATGTAGATGGATGCAAGTGGGTGTAGTTGGGTTTACATGGCTGTGGGTGGATGTAGATGGATGGAAGGGGGTGTAGGTGGGTGTACATGGGTGTGGGTGGATGTAGATGGGTGGAAGTGGGTGTAGGCGCGTATAGATGGTTATAGTTAATTGCAGGTGGGTGTAAGTGGGTATGAGTGGTTGTGGGTGGGTGTAGATAGGCATGACTGTGTGTATAACTGATTGCGCACCTACATGTATACCTAAACACAAGACTGTCTATCCACAGTCACTCACATAGGCACTACTCTCTATCCACACCCACTTACATAGGCACGACTGTCTATCCACACCCACTTACATAGGCACGACTGTCTATCCACACCCACTTACATACGCACCAACATTACTATTCACGTATAATTTAAGTACAGTATTTATGTATGCAATAAAACTCCAAGCATTGAAATTTTTTTTAAAATGTAACTTTGTGCGGTCAACCACTTCGGGTCCAACAGCTGACATTTTGAGTTTGGGCTAGATTAATGTCCTCTGAGGAGGTTATTTTGTCGTCCCCTTCAGCGTCAGATAGTGAAATGTGGCGGGTTTTTGAGCGTAGAGTTTTACAGGTTTTTGCTCTTGTATGACGCTGCATCCACTCTCGAAAAAATGACCTTCAGGAGTTTATATCCCTACTCAGTAACGATCCCTCTTCCCAGGACACACCCTCAAGCTCCCTTACATATTCCAGCACCTTATCTCTCCACTTCGTTCTCTGTCATCCTCTCTTTCTCCCTCAGTCACCTCCCTTCCGTTCACTCAGAAAATTTCCCAAGTTCCACCTTGTTTTTAGTATCTCCTTTTCTTCCCAGCCACCCTACCCTCATAAATCCATCTACACCTATTTACACCTACCGATACTCACCTACATCCAGATCCACATGCAAATGCTCAAATCTACCGACACCCCTCTATAACCACGTACATCGATTCATGCCCACCTACACCCAACCTCGGCCAAATACACCTACCTACACCCTTTCACATCCACTTACACCAGCCCATACTCACATATACCCACAAACACTTCCAAGACCCCTTACACCTACTCACACCCAGTCACATCCACCTACACCCAACCACACCACACTTCACCCACCCATACCCACCTACACCGACTAACACACAGCCACACTCACTTAACCAAAATTGCGAGTGTTTTTGCGTGTGCATGAGTGTGCGTTGCCATGGAGACCAACAACAGCGACGTCCCTGCCGTCCTTTCTCCTCGGTGGCCAGCGTAAAAATGACGATATTTCCACTAACTGATTTTTCTGGACCGTTTCTTTGGTACAGGAGGGTGGGTATATGGATATTACAATACTTACATCACTTATATTTGGCCTTTGTAGCCAATAAGGATTATTTAAGCCAAAATAAAGGCCTGCACAGAGTTGCCAAGTAAATCAAGACTATTATCTTCCTGCTACCATCGTAAACCGTAGAAAAAAACTGAGGTTTCTAGTTTTTAGTGATCCTAGAGTTCACGTCGTTTGAATATTTGTACCAACGCAAACACTTATGCCACTGCCCTTAATATTATGATCGCACATGTTGTAATAATTGTATAAATTCTTAGATCCCCAGCACAATGAGATCTGGGAACTGTGTAGTGTTGTGAGACCTCGAGGTTTCGGTCGAACTCAAAAACGCCTTTGGTCGTGATGCTTCATTGAGTCAACTCGACGAGGTAAATAACCTGCGTGTTTCAATTACACTCTTATATGACTTTATTTTCACTAACACAGCCACAACAACACATCAGGAGGGTTAATTACCATATATTATCAGCGATAAATACCTCAAGCAGCGCTAAAAAACAGCCACAGGTCTGGATTTTGCTGCTCAAATTATGAAAGTAGAATTGGTAGTCTTTGGCATCCATGTTGGGCCAGGCAGACACACGCACACACAAATTACCAGAATGATATCTTTGCGATTATTTTCCTTCAAGACATTATTTTGTCCTATTCCTTGTATACGCAAAGAGCCCATTCTACACCACCTTCAGGCGGAATACCAGCCTCCAAAATTACCTAATAATGATACCAGAGACAGCCACAAAAAGTCCTTCAGCCAATTATTTACTTGCAAGGGTTTCTCTTCTTAGTATCACAACCTGACACACTTACCAACAACTCCATCAAAATGACGTCACAATTAAAATTATTTTACCTTAGCGCCGTTCATCCATTTTCTAATATTATTATCAACTTAGGTGACTAAAAAACATAGTAATTTGTGTGTAGTTATGCAGTGCAGTTCAACCAGACATCAGGTGTACATTAGCACCACATTACCTGAAGTGACTGATTAAGTTCCAGCAAAATATGACGTAATATTCATCAAATTTCTCGACCTTTACCTGTGTACAGAAGCCTTTTGTTTTCACTCGTACATCGCCCAAACACTTCACAACCAATCCAGGGAGAATATTTAGCTGGAAATACACCCCTACAGACCGATTTCTGATACCGATTCACTTCTACAGATGAATATTTGTCGTAAGAAATGGTTAAGATCATTTACGAATACGGCCCTACAACCCTCACACCCTCGCATCACCCCACACAGTTACCACATCACAGGGTGTCTCAGGAAATTGCATGTCAGAAATTCAATCAACCAAGACACACAAATATCCCACAGAATGGTTTTACATTTTGACCGCTAAGATAGCACAGACGAAATATCTAAGAGAAACTAGTGGTCTTTAATATATCGGTTTAATCTTGAACCGAAATCAGAGATCAAGGGTACTTTTACAGTTGGTAACGTTGGTAAGCACATCATTTTAGATTTGAATAATGTTATTCAACTATACAGACAATAAATAAGTAGTGTAGGTATTGTAATATCGGTACAGCCACCCGTCTGCACCAAAGAAACAGTCCTAAACGATAAAATAGAGTAAATATCTTCATTTTTAGGTCGGCCACCGCGGTGGGAGGGTGGCTGAGAATCGCTCCGGTGGGCGGGGAAATAAATGGTCTCCATGGCAACGCAGACGCTGGGCTGTATTATTGTTATACCTTTTCTATAGTGATTTATTCTGCACATAACCCTTCAGTATCTGCTGGTATGATATTGATACAAATAATTTCGGTATCAAAACAATATTAATGTCATAGAAGAGAACACTGAGTTGAAATACGAGAAATATATCGCTAAGGAGGAGGTGCGAGGGAAGAGAGTGGGTGTAAATGGGTGTACATGGGAGTGGGTAGATGTAGGGGTTTTAAAGTGGGTGTTGGGTGGTGTAGGTAAGAGTCGGTGGGTGTAGGTGGGTGCGGTGTAGTCTAAGTAGTTACGCAGTAAATGGCTGTAAGCAATTGTAGGTGAATTTAGGTGGGTGTACAGTAGGTGGGTGTAGGTGGTTTCTATTCTGTGAACGTAACTATGGTTGGGTGTAGGTGGGAGTGTGTGGGTCGGGGCAATTGTAGGTGGCTGAGATTGCTCATAGATGGGAGTGGGTACATACAAGTGGGTGTGGGTGGCAGTATGTCATTGTGGGTGGGTCTAGGTGGTTGTGGGTAGATGTATGTGGGTGTAGGTGAATGTATATGGGTATAGGTGAATGTATGTGGGTGAGGGTGGATATATATGTAGGTGTCGGTGTGTCTAGGTGGGTGTGGGTCGATGTTAGTAGGTGTCTGTGTATATCTGTGTGTATGGGTGTGTGTAGGTTGATGAGGGTGGATGTAATTGAGTGTGGGTGGATGTACTATATATGAGTGTGGGTGGGTCTAGGTGGGTGTGGGTGGATGTGGATGGCAGTAGCATAGCTACAAAGGGTCCTACGCCCCCTCGGTCAAACCCTTGGCCCCTCTACTGGCCCCCCTTTGATATTTCTGTTTATTTTTAATGTGTGACTATTATATAGCAATGACCCCCCGGGTGAGGATCTGGCCACACCATGGCCCTCTACCCCTTCATTTATCAAGACCTGGCTACGCCACTGGTGGATGGATGTGACTTGATGTAGATGAATGTGGGTGGCTGTGTGTAGATGAAGATGCGTGGGTAGGTGATGGTAGGTGATGGGTGAGTAGGCGTTGGGTGGGTAGGTGTTGGGTGAGTATGTGAAGATAGGTGGGTAGGCAATGGTATGTGATGGGTGGGTAGGTGATGGGTGGGTAGGCGATGGTAGGTGATGGGTGGGTAGGTGCTGGGTGGGTGGAAAATGGGTGTATTCATAGGCATGGCTATCTATCCAAATCCACCAACATATTATGCCCATAGGCACGACTTTCTATCCACACTCACCTCCTCTGTACCTCCACATCCACCTACATTAACATTCATGTTAATGCTGAGTTTATATGTATTTACAGTACGCTACGGTATGTATGTATATATGTATGTGTATATGTATGTATGTATGCACGAATGTATGTACTATATGTATGAATGTATGTAGAGTTTATACGTATCAGCAGTATGTAGGTCTGATTATGTGTGCATATATGTATGTATGAATGTATTGTATGTATGTATATATGTACAGTATGTATGTACTGTACGTATGTATGTATGTATAAAAGACAGTGATACCAAACATACCTTATTATCGAAGCTGTATACAGCCAAGCCTTTGGATCCAGTGTCGGGTATTTGGGTACAGGTGATGACTGATGTCCTCTGTAGGGGTGCTGTGGCCGCCACCTGAGACGCTGGTAAGAGAACGTGAGCATAAATATTAGCAAGGTTTTACCCTTGTCTGGCGAAGTGGCAAAGCCGGGGAGGGTGGCTAGGGACCCCCCAAACCAGACCCTTGGCCCCCTCACTGCTCCACACTTTTGACATTTTAGTTAACTTAATGTATAAAAACTGATTGGCAATCATTCCCCCCCCCCTAGATTAGCACTTCACCCCACATTAACCCCCCAAGATAAGGACATTACCTTACCTTGGCCTCCTCAAAGTAATGCTTGGCCGTACCTTGGCCCCCAGATAAGGACATGGGCCCACCTTGGCCCACCAGATTAGGACATGGCCCCATCTTGGTCCCCGAGATTAGGACAAGGCCCCACCTAGGCTCCCCAGATTAGGACATGGCCCCACCTTGGTCCCCAGATTAGGACATAACCCCACCTTGGCCCTCAGATTAGGAAATGGCCCCATCTTGGTCCCCCAGATTAGGACATGGCCCCACCTTGGCCCCCCAGATTAGGACTTGGCCCCACCTTGGCCCCCCAGCTGTTCAGACCTGCTACGCAACTAGTCTAACGCTGCATACCATCAGCAGTGGCTTCGGGTAAACGACTTCCAAAGGTTTTGTCCTTACTCAGTAACGACCCCTCTTCCCACGCCACACCAGCTCCTCTCATACGTTCTCCTGCATCTTATCTGTCCATCTCTTTCTCTTTCTTCTTTTCACTTTCCCCAACCACTTCATGTTACAACACTCCTAGTCTGTCTCTCACTATACACCTTACCCTTGGACTCCCTCTCCTTCTCCTCCCAACCACTCCACTCTCTAAAACACATCTACACTCACAATCACATCTACTCTCACAAACACCCAACTACACCCACCCATACTCAATTGCATCCAGCCATACACACCTATAACTACCAGCACAAATCCACATACACCAGTTCACCCCACACCCAACACCGACCCACACCAACCAACACCTTCCTTCATCAATCTGCAACCCCAGCACGCATCCACACGCAACTACACCCAGCCACGACCATTTACACCTACTTACACCCGTCAACACCGATCTACATCCATTCACGCCCACCTACAACCACTCACACTCATCCACACGCATCTACACCCATCAACGCCCATCCCAGCACACTTACACCCACTCACACCCATATACCCCCACCCACATCGACATACACCCATTAACTCCCATTTACACCTACACATACCCACACACTCCTGAAACAACAAATATTTTAGATGTGTGAGTTGAGTCTGCGTTGCCATGGAGACCACTCGTTTTCCCGCCAATAGGAGCGGCGTCCCTCATCCTCTCTCCTCAATGGCCAACATAAGAATGACGATATTTCCATTATTCTATCTTTCTGGACTGTTTGTTTGGTACAGGCGGGTGGGTATATGGATATTACAATACTTACATCACTTATATTTGGCCTTTGTAGCCAATAAAGATTATTTAAGCCAAAATAAAGGCCTGCACAGAGTTGCCAAGTAAATCAAGACTATTATCTTCCTGCTTCGATCGGAAATCAGAGAAAAAGCTAAGGTTTCTAGTTTATAGTGATCTTAGGGATCACGAAGCTTTAATATTTGTAACAACACAAATACTTATGCCACTCCCCTTAATTTTATGATTGCTCTTGTTGTAATAGTTATATAAATTGGTAAATGCCCAGCACACAGAGATCTGGGAACTGTGTAGTGTTGTGAGACCTCGAAGTTTCGGTCGAACTCAAAAACGCCTTTGGTCGTGATGCTTCAATGAGTCAACTCGACGAGGTTAAATAACCTTCGTGTTTCAACTACACTCTTATATGACTTTATTTTCACTAACACAGCCACAACAACACATCAGGAGGGTTAAGTACCATATTTTATCAGCAATAAATACCTCAAGCAGCGCTAAAAAACAGCCACACGTCTGGATTTTGCTGCTCAAATTATGAAAGTAGAATTGGCAGTCTTTGGCATCCATGTTGGGCCAGGGAGACACACACACACACAAATTACCAGAGTGATATCTTTGCGATTATTTTCCTTCAAGACATTATTTTGTCCTATTCCTTGTATACGCAAAGTGCCCATTCTATACCACCTTCAGGCGGAATACCAGCCTCCAAAATTACCTAAGAATGATACCAGAGACAGCCACAAAAAGTCCTTCAGCCAATTATTTACTTGCAAGGATTTCTCTTCTTACTATCACAACCTGACACACTTACCAACAACTCCATCAAAATGACGTCACAATTAAAATGATGTTACCTTAGCGCCGATCATCCAGTTTGTAATATTATTATCAACTTAGGTGACTAAAAAACATTGTAATTTGTCTGTAGTTATGCAGTGCAGTTCAACCCGACATCAGGTGTATATTAGCACCACATTACCTGACGTGACTGATTAAGTTCCATCAAAATATGACGTAATATTCATCAAATTTCTCGACCTTTACCTGTGTACAGAAGCCTTTTGTTTTCACTCGTATATAGCCCAAACACTTCACAACCAGTCCAAGGTGAATATTTAGCTGGAAATACGCCCATACACACCGATTTCTGATACCGATTCACTTCTATAGATGAATATTTATCGTAAGAAATGGTTAAGATCATTTACGAATACGGCCCTACAACCCTCACACCCTCGCATCACCCCACACAGTTACCACATCACAGGGTGTCTCAGGAAATTGCATGTCATAAATTCAGTCAACCGAGAAACACGAATATCTCACAGAATGGTTTTAGATTATGACCGCTAAGACAGCAGGGACGATATACGCAAAAGAAACTAGCAACCTTCGTTATATCTACTTAATCCTGAGTCGAAATCAGAGAAGAACGGTGTCTTAACGGTTGGTAACATTACTAAGCTCATCATTTTAGCTGTAAATAATATTGTTCGGCTGTACAGGCAAGAAAGAAGTATTGTAGGTATTGTAATATCGGTACACCCTCCCGTCTGCACCAAAGAAACAGTCCTAAACGATAAAATAGTGGAAATATCATCATTTTTAAGTTGGCCACCGAGACGAGAGGGTGGCTGGGAAGTCTTTCCTGTGTACGGGGAAACAAATGGTCTCCATGGCAACGCAGACGCTGGATTATATTATTGTTATATCTCTTATTTAGTTATTGTATCTGTGCCTTACACATCATTATCCTTTGTGTTAATGATAAAATGGATTTCGTTATCAAAACAATAAGTCACGTACAGGAATCTGGTAAGGTGCCATATGAAAAATGTTACACGTATATCACTGATCAAACGATATCCAGTTAATGGTAGGTGTAAGAGGTTATAGGTGGGCGCAGCGATATGTAGGTATGACGATATGTTGGTGGGTTTACGTGTGTGTACAGTAGCTATGTGTAGGTGAGATTGGGTGGATGTGATGGTGTGCTGGTATACTTGAGCACAATAGGGCGTTGGTGGGTGTAGCAAAGGTAGGTGAGATGTGGTGACTGTAGCAATATGTGTTGGTAGGCGAGGGTGGGTGTAGTAATGTGCAGATGAATGTAGCAATATACTGAAGGGTGCAGAAATACGTATTACCCAAACACACCCCACTAAACATCAATATTACCCAAACCCACCCTACCAAACACCAATATTGCCCAAACCCACCCCACCAAACACCAATATTGCCCAAACCCACCCCACCAAACACCAATATTGCCCAAACCCACCCCACCAAACACCAATACTACCCAAACCCACCCCACCAAACACCAATATTACCCAAACCCACCCCACCAAACACTGATATTACCCAAACCCACCCTACCAAACACCAATATTACCCAAACCCACCCCACCAAACACTGATATCACCCAAACCCACCCTACCAAACACCAATATCACCCAAACCCACCCTACCAAACACCAATATCACCCAAACCCACCCTACCAAACACCAATATCACCCAAACCCACCCTACCAAACACCAATATCACCCAAACCCACCCCACCAAACACCAGTGTTACCCAAACGCATCCCACCAAACACCAATATTACTCCATTCCACCCCATCAAACACCAATATTACCCAAACCCACTCCACCAAACACCAATATTACCCAAACCCACTCCACCAAACACCAATATTACCCAAACCCACCCCACCAAACACCAATATCACCCAAACCCACCCCACCAAACACCAATATAATCCCATCCCATTCCGCCACACACCTATACCACCCCTATGTTTTATATTCGATTAAACTGCAGGAGAGCTTGCACGTATAGAATTTACAGGTGCATTCATTTCTCAGTAAACTGTAACGTAATTATCATTGTCTACCCACCTATTGCCAGGCGCCATAATTCCGTAAGTTGTGGTCGTTTGACTTTGAGCTTGTTGTTTTACGGGGAAGGTCACTAACCCTCCGCCAGACCACTTCCTGACACGTAGGGAACACGTATGGGTTGGCTATACGGTTACCACCCAGCGTTGTAAATGGTTTACTGGCTTACTGGAATCCATCAGGCTTGTCATTCAATGTAAAGCCACCTGTAAAGGAAAGAAGAGTAACATAAAGTGACAGGAAAGATAAGAAGAATTAGGAAGAGAGGAAAGCAGACAGAAATAAAAATTATAAAGGTGAGAGAAGAAGTAGGCAGCATTACATCAAGCGAGTTAAACTCTAAATGTAACCATTATTCTGACTTGGTAATTTTTCAGTTTCAGGCCATAATCAGGTATATACTGTACCATGTTTTTTTGGGGGAGGTTTGACATTGTTCATTCAAATTAGAAAGGTCCTGTCCATGACTTTCCATTGCAAATGTTTTGTTGAGTACATTAATTAGTAGACAGGAGAGGGGGGATTCTCATACTCTTTAATCCATCCATTATCTCATCTGCATTGCAAAACCAGACCTAATCAACTAATCCAAGCAAACTAAGCATAACCCGATTTTAACAGATACAGTAACAGTTGGACCTAGAAGCTGGAGAATACCTCTCCCATTATATACTAAGTGCTAAATGAAGCATCAGAGAAATGTTTCATTACTCATAAAATATTATCAACAGAGATATTGATGATAATATGAGTTTCTTTTAGTAACATATACAGTATTAACTGACGCAATTGTCTGAAGCTACAAATCTATATTTAAGTGGTGGGGGCGTTCATCATCCACTTACTCAATGTAGTGCTGCTCTCAGGTAGCTTCCTTTCCTCTCTTCCTTCCTTCTTTCCATCCTTCCTCGTATGTCTTTCTTTCCTTCTTTCCTTTTCCTTTCTGTCTATGGGTGACTCTACACTGAGCAACAAGCCAAATGGTTTCATGTGCACCAGGAAACCATTTTCTACATTGGGTGGTAACCACATAATCAAACTATGACACCTGGTGGTTAATTAAGGCGCTCCATTGAGTCTGTGTTGGTTTATATCCAAGGGGTGGTTGGGGTTTATTGCTCACGTAATGCCACTCAGGAATGAATGAACTTGGTCACTCTCATCTTGAATGTCAGGACTAACTTGCCTAGCCCCGAGCTCCTACACACCTCAGGAGGCAACACAGGATTAGATGATGATGATGATGATGATGATGATGATGATGATGATGATGATGTTTTATACAAAATTTGCTTTCACGATTATGGCTGCATCCATTATTAAATAATTTACTCTCCCATAAAGAATGTTCAAGCCTATAGCTGGGCTACATACTCCAAGGCCTGTAGTCCTGTCATATAAAGAAGCTCCCCGACACATTTTCTTAAGTGACTTACTTTGCTTATTACATCTAATTGTATCTCACTGTCCTCTTCTGTTACATAAATCCATCCAGTATCACCATACTCTACATAAATAATGTATAATACAAAAGAATATTAACCAGCCATATCCAAAAATAAATTGCAAAGGAAGAGATGTTGAGAAGTTTCCTTAATTGAAGAGAATGCAGGTCCAGGCATTTAATGTGGAAGATGGTCAGTTGCTAGCACCTGAGTAATATTAAACAGTTGCAGCTATGGGCTTCTCCTATGAGGTGGAACCAGGATTCTGTGTGCTTGAATGGTGTGTTAATGAGCGTGTTGTCCATTTCACTGGACCTGCTGTTCAATAGTTTTCCCCAATCTTTTTTTTTTTTTTTTACATCTTCTTACTTTTGGACTCGACCTCACCCCACCTGTGGGTGGGGTGAGGTAGGGTCCACCCACCTGTGGATGAGGTGAGGTAGATGTTAATAATTTATTCATGGAGTTTGATACAAAACAGATATGTTAAGAGAATATATTATTAGACCCACAATCCAATAATGAAGTTTCAAGACATTTTGTTAAACCAGAGAGAGTTCGGTTCATTTTCAATAACAATAAACTTAGAAAGCAAGTATGATACAAATGCAATGATGGGGGAAAATCTTATCGGGGAACGGTTTGTTTTGATCACGGGGAATCGCTTACGTAACCCTTTAGGAAGCGGCCTAGACACGTACAAGAAGGAGAAGAGTCGTGTCGTAATGGTGGGAAGTCCCAGCTGTTGCTTCTTCATGATCTAAGTGGTAATTTAACTGTGAAGGGTAAGTGATGTGTGAATGTGACCCTTAAAACTCTGGACAGGCTGGTATCAGTCCACCCTTAATGGGAAGGTACAAGTAAGATACGCGGCTAGGATAACACCAAGGGCAAGCGGAGGCTGTGGTAACCTGAAAGATGCAGTGGCCTTGTATCTCAGGATATAAGGTTAAAAACCTGCCACAGGCTCAAAGACCTAAGTTAGAGGGATGAGTACCACGGTTATGCACCTCATGGCACATGCCCGCACCTGTACCTTTCTTTACCTTAAATGTCTTTGGGTCACGATTTATACCTAGGAAGAAACAAGTGAAGTGCTTGTTGGTCCGAATTTTTGTATAATTTTAACAGAAAAAATGATTATGTTGTGATATACAAATTCAGCTGGTGATCAAGGAAGCATAACAAATGTTGAACATTGTGTTTGATCTCATCAAACCTAATTGTATCATAAGTATGGTTATGCAACACCAAAGCCTCTCACAGTAATAGCAGTAAGATGGAATAGTTTCCAATTTTCTCACATGCCTTGATTTGCTGATGAGAAATTTAGGATATGCTACACCCGGAGTATTTTTTTGAAGTGTGTTTCTTCAGGAGTTGCATTATTACTCTAGCCTGTGTTACATAATGAGGTTAGTAAAGCATCTTCAAAGATGTTTTTACAGTATATGTCATTTACATTTTGTTAGATTAGGTTAGATACCATAGGTATGTTTAAAATTGTAGTTTTATAATATACTTCTCTTAAATTTTCTTGTCATAGTTACTAGTGAATCCCATTAGACCAATTGTAATTTATTATTCTATTCTGGTTACCATACTGCTTGATGATTATATACAGTTTAATTGCCACATATGTAGCTGATTGGTCAGTGACCCCAGTTCACAGTACAGTACTGTACCAGTAGTGTGGATAATGGTGTGTTAGTTTAGAAAATATTCCAGACTTATAATAAAGACTGCTCATACAACATCCTTTCTGCATTTCAGGATTCTGTAATATCTTGTATGAGGAATTTTATTTGAGGGTGACCGCAGCATGCACCCTGACCTCTCCCCTCACCTGCATACGGAGGAGTGTAACAAACTGATCTCGGAACTTCATGCCTGTCATCAGGAAGTAAGCTCTGCAGTGTTGATGCCTAAAACAAATCCTTGTTACAAATTTACTTCTTCTTCTTTTTTTATCCAGTGTATTTATAGACAGAGTTAGAGAAAGAACAGAGAAATTAGTTGGAGAAGAACAGGGAGGCTTTAGGAAGGGAAGAGGTTGTGTAGATCAGATATTCATTCTTAGATCTTTAGTGGAAAAGTTTATAGAGAAGGGAAAGAAGTTGTATGCGGCTTTCATGGATTTGGAGAAAGCATATGACAGGGTGGATAGACAAGGATTGTGGAAAGTGTTAAGAATATATGGAGTAGATGGGAAGTTGTTGAATGCTGTGAAGAGTATGTACGATGGTGCGAAGGCTGCAGTGCGTGTGGATGGTGAACTAAGTGAATTTTTCTCTTTGAAAGTTGGTTTGAAACAGGGATGTGTCATGTCTCCATGGTTGTTCAATCTGTACATGGATGGGGTAATAAAAGAGGTACAAGGTAGGGTAGTGGATGTTGGAGTGGCCCTGGTGAGAGAGGATAGTGTTTGGAAACTCCCTGTACTGTTGTTTGCAGATGATACTGTGTTGTTAAGACGAAGGGGAGCTGCAAGGCTTGGTGGATGAGTTTGAGAGAGTGTGTAAGAAATGGAATCTAAAGGTGAATGTAGGGAAGAGTAAAGTGATGGTCTTTGAGAGAGGTGAAGTTAGTGAATGTACAGCGTGGTTGGATGGTGAGGAATTGGAAAATGTGAGTACGTTTAAGTACTTGGGTAGTGTGATGAGTAAGGATGGAGGTTTGGTGGGTGAAGTGCTTGAAAGGGTACAGCAGGGAAGAAAGGTTGCTGGTTCTTTGAAAGCAGTGATAAGAAACAGGGAAGTGAGCATGGAAGTGAAAAAGTTACTACATGACAGTATTGTGATACCAACTCTAACGTACGGAAGTGAAGCTTGGACATTGTTGGAAGGACACAAGTCAAGAGTGAGAGCAGTGGAAATGAGTTATTTAAGAGGAGCCTGTGGAGTCACGTGGAGAGACAGGCTGACGAATGAGGATATAAAGAAGCGTTGTGGTGTGGATGTGGATGTGATAGGAAGCGTTATGAGGAACACACTGAGGTGGTTTGGCCATGTGGAGAGGATGGAGGATGAAAGACTGACGAAGAGAGTGTATGTGAGTGAGGTGGAGGGGGGAAGAGGGAGGGGGAGGCCGAGGATGAGATGGAGGGATGGGGTGGAGAGGTATATGAGAGAGGGGGGTGTGAGTTGGGAGCAGGGCAGTGAAATGGCAGGGAACAGGGCGACTTGGAGGCGATTTGTTTGTGGCCACCCCAAACGGGATTGAGGCGTCTGGCAATAGATAGAGATAGATAGATTTTAGTGTGTATTTGCCTGTTAAAGTTCACTTAGCTACTAGGTTTCATGTAAATCTGGTATACAGTACCACTTTCTCCTACTTTTCATTACTAGTTGTAAAGATAAAGTTATGGTATTGCAGAAAACTATCTGACATGTAATGAGGACTGTTGTATTTGACTTTTTTTCCTGCCAACCATATAGCGGGTCAGTTTTCAAATTTTGGAAATATTTTTATTGTGCAGAGCCTCACCAGGTTATGCACAGTTTCCATTTCAGAATGCTCTGCAAATATCAGAATTGTCACTTCATTATGTACAGTATACTTATTCACAGAGCACATTTAGGTACAGTACTAGTATATACGTATTGTAACTATGAGGTAAACATGCCGTATACACAAATGGTATTTAAACAAACAATACACACTGCAGTAATAGGAAAAAGCATGCTGAACATTTTCACACTGCAGTAGTAAAAATAAACACTGAGCACACTATAAAACTTTTCCATATGGTTGAAATTCCGAATATCGTAATCAGTCCAAGTCTTACCGTATATTGCTCATGAATATTTATGATGGTAGGACTATAGGTTCCCACCCATATATGATTAGTAATTGCCAGGTCAGTGATGTCTTTTTGTAATTTATTGTTGCTTCCATCAAATCACTTTATTTAGCTGTGGTGAGTCACAAGTTAGTGAAGGGGTCAATGAAAGGCCACAATTAACCCCTCCAATATTAAATCTGCCCTAAGTTGGATGAAATCATAGTGGTTATGGAGTTCGAGTTACCTAATAGTTTTTAAGTATTTATTGGCTACAGTAACTCTTTATATTTAACCATGTCCAAATTTGCTATCTCTCCATCATGAATGCCGAGCTGTAACAAGAGATGAACACTAGAATATGGAAATAATCACAAATAATTCTTATGAAAAGGATGGTCTGCCCTAGTATTGTCGTATTCTACCATTAACGTATGGGAAGGGGCTGCAAAAGGATGAAAATTTCTTCTAAGTTAAAGTGAATGAACTATAACTAGATAAAGAACTACAGCATTCCAGTCAAGCTAGCGGGAGGGAAAGTTAGGATTTTTTATTAAGCTGCAGAATTCATAGCTATCTATCTATCTATAGCCCGACGCCCTAATCCCGCAAAGGGTAAAACATCAACCTTCTTTGAGAGGATGATTACCCAAGTACTGTACCAGTTTTCAGTAGTCTGCTTTTTCATTTATTGTTGTGATTTGTTGTATCAGTTAGCAGTTTAGTCTTGAAATCTTAAAGTGCACATAAAAGTAATATCATCATTTTTTATTAACAAGTACTGTATGTCATAGGTGACAGTTGACTTGTAAATTTTATGCATGAAACTAGTGAACCATAAACTCAACTTGAGCTGCATCTTCATTGTATTAATTGAATGGAAACTGAGGTCAACAAGAGATAGGATTGCACAGGTTCATTGAATACAAGTGGTCCTTCATCAGGATATACAGTACCTACACTCAGATACTCAGTTACTTTCCTGCCTTTTCGTATAACAAGCACTATACAGTATATTCATTTTCTGTTTGACTGCAGAGAAGATATCAGTGCAGAGTGGGAGGGTAATTGAAGAATGTGGTGCTTTAGGTCCTGTGCTATTATATTGTTATTATTATTTCTTTTTTAAGATACATTATTCATGCTTAGAAGCAAGTGTTAGTAAAACATACAGATTTGGAGTTACAGGATATTACATTACCTACTTTTCATTTAGAATGTAATGTTCTCTATTTCTTTTTCAGAATAAATTCATGAAATTCTTTGGTGTTTGTAACTCCATTGACACTGCTGTATGGAAATGTCTAAAAGCTGAGGTAAGACTTTGTCATCATGTGCTTGTTTATATTGTTGACAAATTGAGAGGCATATAATTCAGAGAGTTATGGTATATACTTCCATAAATCATTCCAGTAATCCATTTTAAAACACTAATGGTAGTTGAGTTATATCATTGTAGGTGTGGATTCTTTAGCTGCTGAGGAAGCATTTTATCTGCAAATATATTACGGTAGTTAAATGCAAAGCAATCACTCTCGGGCAGGAAACATTGAGCCACAAGTATATAAAATCAGAGTCCAAGCTGAGGCATTCACATTGTTATAGATTTTGTTATACGTCTCAGATTTCTTTTTCCCAATAGCTTCTAGCAGCTGCTGGGAAGGAATCAGCTGGTTGTGGCACTTAGTTTAGCGTCCACTCCGTAGAAAACATTAATTGTACGCTGGTCAGCATCATTGTAGAGTTTCACTAAGTGTGCTGTCATTTGAATGTGTAAATATATGTATGTTAAAACAGTGCCATGGTAAAGAGATATGTTCATTTATAGTTTAGTCTGTTTCGTTATCATCATCATCCTGACCATTTTACGTGGCTAAGAATGGGATGACATTTAAGTCTGGTTGTTGTTGTAGCTCCAGCCATATTTGAATGTGAACCTAGTGGACTGCAAGCTTAAATTGCCCTTCTAGAGTTCATCATCATCCTTCTGGGGATGGGAAGTAAGATGTGAAACCAATTTAAAGGTCACCCAGTTGTATCAGTGCCACTACTTAAAGATATCCCTCTCTAGCATGTAATAGAAACAAGCTCTATATATATAGCCCAAAATACATAAGAGTTTTTATTATTAGATTCTTGTTCTAGCATAATAAACTGTATAATTGTTCTTGCCTGATTCTAACATTTTTTCCAACTTTATTCCCACAGCGTATAGAAAAAAGAAGACAGAACCGCATTGCCGGTGAGGAACGAAGGAAAAGATTCCACGCCAAGCTTCGTGACGGATACACCTGGGAAAAGATGGGACAGGAAGACCAAACCAAATAAATATTCATCCTCTGTGTGTGCTGTTCAAGAGATATCCTGTTTTAAGAACTCCAGAATCACTTATAATCAGATTCCACATTTATGCCCAATCATTCCATTTACTTTCAAGTTAACCTGAACAAGAGTTCTCTCAGAGCACCTGGGTAAAAAGGCGAGTTACCTACAGTCCACCAGGTTTACAGCAACAACTTTTAAAATGGCAGCTGTTACAGGACCCATTGAAGAAAGTGTGGAGATGACCAGGAGCTACCCTTCTGTAACTGATCGGTACTTCACTAAGTACTACTATATACCAAAGGAGTGCAAAAAACAGGAAGCTTCAACAGATGATGAACAGAAGTCCTCTCCAAATAAAAATACTTACGAAGAAAAAGAAAGCAAATGTGAAAATGGCCAGAATTCTCATGATGAAACTAGAACAGAAGATAATGGCATGGTAAATTGTGAGAATGACTGCAAAAAGGGAGATAGAGTAAGGAGCACACTGGACAGCAGTGGTCACACGTGTGTGATGATTCACACCAACAAACTGTGTCTGGTCACCTTATCTCCCCGACACCCAGTTCTGGCACACAAGAAGGAGGTTACTCAGGTAGATATTACTGTATTGCCCATACATTATCTGGAATCTAAATTTAAATCAGTATAAAACTATTAAACTTCACGCTGCAGTAACGCCTATTTTATCCCTGTTGCCTCTATACTGCACACCATGCAACTTATCTGTAGTGTTGTACCCTCTCAGCTACCATCCAAAACTCATGCAAGATCATTGTAAGATTTCAAAATAATTGTAAACATACTATTTGACGTAGACTGCCATTTTATCAGTAGGTACGAAATTACCTCAGTCACTGGAAGGTGGCATTGGAAAAAGTGTGAATATATATGGGCTAGTTGGCTGGTTCTAGGTAAAAAGAATTTTACTTCAGGTAAGTAGGTGTACTAGGACAGAGGTGATTAGAAATTATCTCCATTGACTTCTCTTACTGCAGTGCTAACTTCTAAATTTTTCTTGCAACCACCAGACTAAGTCTACAGTATCTGTATTATGTTCAGCCTAGGAAAGAGCTCATGGACTAAAGTGAATATAAAGGAATATATACTGTGGTCTTGTAGCTACTGTATTCAGTACTGTATATTGTATGCAGTACAATTTATTATGGTGCTGTACCCTTGTTAATTAGTTTCTGTTGTTAGCTTTTCCAGGACATATGTCATTCATTTCTGCCCTCAGGAATTTTATATGATTGTGAATGATCAGTTATAAAACTAATTACTCATGCTTAGTTTACCAGCTGTGTATTGACATCACAGGTACCAGTAATCATTTTTTTTTTTTCCACTCACTTATTTTAACAGTACTGGTAAAGACTTTTATCTGAGAAATTCCCTTATGATACTGATGGCTTGGCATCTGTTACACTGAAGTATTGATTTTTTTTTTTTTTTTTTTTTTTTTTTTCACTGAACTAGGTCAGCTATGACGTGGGGAAATTCAATCGGCTAGAGAATCAGGTGTCTGGTAAGGGTAAGCGTGGTGCGCAGATGCTGGGGCCTCAGTCGCCTGTGTGTGTTATCTCATGCGCTGATGGCACTCGTTATGCCATCATGGCCGGGGTACATGGCAAGCTTGTTGAGGTAAGTGTTTATAATCATCACCAGTAGTAGCGGATAATGTTGAAGTATTTGTTTTTGTTTTGTAACTTAATTAACTAATTCAGTCAGTAATAGCTTTACGTAGAGAAAGACCAAGTACAGGTATGCAAATTATTTGACACTTATCAGCACAGATTCTTTTCTATACAATCCATTTATATTGTATGATGTAACTGTAAGTTAATTTCAGTATCATTGAGGTAGGTACCATCATCATCATGATCATAGCTTGTTTTCTCACAATTACATGAGTTGGGGAGATCCAGAACATGATTGTTTTATCTCATTAGGTACTGCAATACAAGTGCCGGTTAGTGTGGTCACCATCTCTTTCTGCAATACAAGTGCTGGTTAGTGTGGTCACCATCTCTCTCTTTGCCATTGCAAAAATAAGGGGTTTCGACCCTCCACCTCCTCCCCTATTTAAGTACCTATTATGAAGGGAAGCCCAGTTCATGGGTAATACAGTATTCTTTTTCCCTTCCCTTAGAGGTATGTGCTGATAAAGAGTAAGAATTTAAGTCATAGATTTGATGAGGTTGGTTTGCTTGATATGGTCAGTGATTTGGGCCCTCTGCTGATAGGATTGTAACATCTTTTATACCCAAAACAGGTGAATGAGAGGCTTCTGAGCAACCCTAAACTGGTAATGGACCGGCCTGATGCTGAGGGTTATCTTGCTGTGGTGCTGCCACCTCTACGTACCATAGACAATGCCACTGCTAGACTGCTTAATCATGAAGAATACCAAGCCTTACAGTAGCCACAGTGGGATGGGGGAGGATAGTGAATCCCTGAATAAACAAGAGAGATTATCAGTCACCTTTGGTTCTGCATTCACTGACATACCTGAAGCTTTCTGTGTACCGTCATTAAAAATATTGGTAACCATAGGTACAAAGGCATCGTCTGAATTCTTCTTCTTTCTGTACATTGGAGTTACTTTAATTTCAGGATGGTCCCATATTTCATTCATATGAATGTCATTTGTAACCTCTTCTGTGATTATTGAAATATGTCAGTGTGTAGTATATATTTCAAAACATTTTATTGTGTCACAGAATATAATGTACAAGATTAATAGCTCAACTTTTATTGCATACCTGTATGTAGTGTTGTGGTCAATATTTTTTTTTTCCATGCCTTGAAACTCAAAACCTAATGAGGTTGTGCTAATCATCATCATCATCCCAACCTTGTTTGTCAGTTAAGGATGGAGTGACGTACTGCCCAATGAGCAAGAAAAATTTCCTGATGGAGGGGGAAGTAACAAAAGTCTACCCAGTTGTATAATACTCCCCAACTTTAACATCAGACCATCATTACCCTGAAACTGAAGACAGAGAGGGGGATAAAACTGAATGAGGATGAAATGGTTGAGATGTTCATTCAGGATGGAAAGAAGCTTGAATATATACATGGATGAAGGAAAGGTGAGAGGAGAAATGTGAAAGAAACATGGGTGGAAAAGGAGACCAAATAAGAAGGAAGTATAGGGACGGTAAAGGAAAGGATGAACTTGAAAGGTGAAGATATGAAAGATAATAACTGAAGAAGATAAATGGAAGCACGGTAATGAATCATAGGTGTGGTAAAGGGAGAGGGAATAGAGTCTTGTCAAGAAAAACTAAGTCATAAGAATGAGAACGGGAGAGAGAATAATGTGATACAGAAGTTAGACGGTAGTTATATACAGTGAAAGACAGAACGGACATGAAAGGTGAATCCCCCGAGGTAGGGCCAATGGACCATATAGCTCCAAAGAGCAAGGAGAGGCCCTTGGAGGGACCACTACATCTGTAACCAGAAATATTCTACCCAGGTGCAGGCTCGAACTGCCAACCCTGAGGCTGAGAAGCACAAGCGCTACCACTGAGCTCTTCTGGCCCCTGTAATCACTTATAGATGAAGCCATGAGGATGTAGAAGGAAGATCTGGGAGATATTAGGAATGGGAGAAACAGTGGTAGGAACTAGGGACTGAGTGAAGAGGTCAGAAAAGAACTGGGACAGGGAAAGAGAAGGGGGTAGGTATTTAGCATCAGATTTACACTAAGCACGATAACTCAGTCATTGGTACTGGTATTTTATCAATAGCGAATTTTTATTATACTGTAGTTTCAAAACCCTATTTTAAGATGAAAATACAATAAAATTATGAAAGGTAAAAGATAAATGTCCATAATCATATAATTTCAAGTTGTAAAATACATTAGTTGACAATAAAATGTAATTTTCTATTTTTTGAGCAGTAACCTTGTGTGACGTCATGATGTAAACACACTTCTGACGTCATGACCCACACAATATTCGGGAAATTGAAATAACCTTGAATACCATTTCCTTTTTGTCATTTCTGCTTCACAGAATAATAGTATTGTGCTGAGCAAATTCTCACTTGAATTTCATATTAATTATGGGCATTAAAATCAAGATAAATAAAGGTGAGAGAAATAGTTTGTTGATAAGGGCCTGGAGCTCTCTACCTTGCACTGTGAGTCAGAGTCACTCGTAGGTTTTGTTGGGGATTAACGTCAGTCGTCACGCTTTTCCCATCCGTCATTTGTGCTCACCCGTCCTCCCGAGACGTCCAGTCCTCAACACGAACTCATATTAGTGCAGTTACACATCAACAAGGTACAGTAAACCTGTATACTGTAAATCTTTCTCGAAGTGTACAGGTGTGTGTGTGTATGCCCTTGTATGTGAGAGAGTATTAAACTTTTGGTGGTAAATACTGTGTAAAATTTATGAATGACAGAGTTTATAAAAAGTCAGCAGTTAGTATCGCCCTGTTGAATGTAATTTTATTTAATTAATATTCAGTGAACTATATTTTTCCAGCATGTACCAGTGAGCTGCAGTCCACTTTAGGATACTGATGAGTTGCATCTTGTGTTATGTCAATTACACAAGTCCTAATCAAACCAAAAAAGCCACGTTACCTTAGTGGTTCTAATATTAGCGGAGAAGGAAAAATCAGAGAATAGGGTGTTCAAATTCACATTTAGGTTAGCTCTTGTTGGGTTTGGTTTCTTTAGTATCCATAAATCAGTAGGTTAGCTCTTGTTGGGTTTGGTTTCTTTAGTATCCATAAATCAGTAGGTTAGCTCTTGTTGGGTTTGGTTTCTTTAGTATCCATAAATCAGGCTATGCAACTGGGCCTAAAAGTTATCCAGTTTGGTTTCAGAAGTTGCATAAAGGTAAGAGTCATATGAATCTTTGGTAGATTTCATGGTCTAAGCTATTTTCACGGTTTTTTATTCACTTGAAAGGCCTTATATATGCTTGTACGGTATAACTTTAGAAGTAACCAACGTTACCAATTTTCATTATATTACGTCCCTGAACTATTCTAACTAAGACTTACCCTTTAAGCCTAGTTTCAGTTGGGGGAGCAAATTTTGTAGGGATAGTCATATAGTGACTTAGGTTAGGCTGTCGCTCAGTAGCGGATGAATGTTGCGCCATATTGGCTGGTGCAGGCGTGTGCATTTGGTCTATGTCAGGCTCTAGATCAGGCCTAGGTTAGGTTAGGTTAGGTTAGGTTAGGTTAGTTTGGGTTGGTTTAATGCAAAATAGTGTATTTTTAATTAATCTTGATCTTGATTTTGGGGGATAAACCCACTTTTGGAAATCTTACTCAAAATTCCAAAAGGGGGAATTTCCCCCAAAAATGAGGGTCAAAACTAATTAAAGCACAGTATTTTGCATTGGAAACCATAAAAAAAATAATAAAAGAAAACGTTGGTTACTTCTAAAAATTTACCGCTTGTATGTGTCAGCCTGGTTAATACAGTGATGACACTGTTTATTGCTCAGTTTCTGGTAGTGTCTGTGTTCAGTCTCCTCATCCACAGGCTTTAGGTCTTCCTTCTGGTGCTCCATCTCCTACATGTACTTGCATAGTTAATTTTCCTCCTTCAGTCTCTCCAGATGTCAGAACATTTTAAGTCTCCCCCTACAGCTGTCATTCATTGAGACACTGCACTGTCATTTAGCAGTCTTCATCTCCATTGTCAAGTATATGCAAGTCTTCCTCCATTTTTGCCCAGATTTCACCATATAAAGCATTACATTTCACTTCTCACACATGCTGCTCATAATTGTCCCATAGTGTGAAGGGAGAGTTGCCTCATTACCAAAAATAAAAGTACAGTATGAATAATAGTTTCCTAAGCTTCTTTCATTCATGTCTGACAATAGCAGCACTTCCCAGCAAAGATTATATCCCCCAAATTTAGAATTTCTCTTCATATGTAAAGGCAGCATCTCCCAAGACTGTTTTAATGCATCTAGTCATCTCCCCAGCTCATCCCAACACTGCACACTTGAAGCTGTCCACATCCAGAACTTACTGGTACCACTGCACCATTTTTTCGGTATTGACACCTATCATGCAAACATTGCCTAAAATTAACTTGCTTCTAATACACACCACATGACTACACGCCTTCACCACCACAACACCACTATACACACAAGTGATCACCAGTTATGCTGTATCCATGTACACTCTCAGTTTCTTGGACTTCATTCTGTCTCTCAGTGCCATATGCAGTAGCTACTTCTCTTTAATATAGCCAGGATTCTTGTTTCTTGGGTAGGAGGGGACACTGAAAACCAGATGTCCAAGAACGGTAATGTGGATGTAATGAAGGCAAAAGATGAGAATGTATCCACTCTGATGTGTCGTTTGATGGGCCCAAGATCTGTTCATAGGTGATATAGCCTATCTAACTGATAGCAATTGTTTTCATTTAACTTGTTTTCTCATTTAACTGCCATAGCTGTGACTCATGAGAAATAGAGGTGTATAAGTTTACAGATATTAAAGAGAACACTAACTTATCGCTGTGGAGTACTGTATTAAGAATTTAAATAGCATATTTCTCAATGATGCTCTAGGCCTATATACATTTAATCTGTGTAGATATGCCCTTTTATTATCATTCCTTTTTTTTTTTTTTTTTTTTTTTTTACTAGAACTACAGGATGGAGAGGTAATTGTGTATAGTTTGTAGTTTGTTTAGTAATAATGACTGTGGCTAGAATGCCAAATTATGATGTACTGTACAGTATATGGCCAGAAAATGTTTTGTGGCACTATTGTTCATCATATAAGGAAACTGAACTGCAGTGTCTATATATATGATAAAACTAACACAGGGGCCTACCTGTACCATATTGGAATACTAATCATGGTGTAAATAAGAATACTGTAGCTGCCTTTTTTTTCTTTTTTTTTTCTAGGCTGTGGTATTGTTTTTGTTCTGCACAGCATTACTGTTTTGATGTGAGTGTAAGCATACTGGTATATCAAGTTTTTGCAGAATCAGAAAAAATATCCATAAATCCGTTATTCTGGTAAAAAAGTAGCTAAATCTTTGGTCAGGCACCCAGTTATAAGTGTAGTAATGATTCAATACCGATATTTTATACTGTATTTGCAGTATATACTCGTATGTATAAGTAGCTATGCAGTAGTTTTGAATTTAATGTTCACAGAGGCTTTGAACATTAAGAGAATCAGTATCAATAGTGTATTCTTGTTCTGCTCATGAATGAAACATAATAATGTACGGTAGATGTCTTCCCCAAACCTGGTATACTGTCACAGTGTCTGCTTGATAAAAAGGTAACAAATGTAGCTTTGTGTAGTTTATGTACGTGGAAACATTATGGAGAACATAATTAGCTTAATGTTTCAAGTGCATATGTAGTTTATTGTAAATACAGTACAGTACTAGTAATACAAGGCACTCTAAACTATATTTTTCAGTCTTTTGGAAGTTCCTCATTTAGTTTGTATCTGCAGTACTGTACAGTAAATTCTCTGTTACTTGAAAGTGGCTATATTGCACCACTCCTACAGTAAATTGGCTTTTGTTTGACAGTGACTGCATTGCACATAAACAATAGTAAATTTACAGGTGCATATACTTGAGACTGGCTTTATTGCACCACTGCTCTAATAAAATTTGCCAGTGCTTGAGAGTGGCTTTATTACAGCACTCCATAAAACTACTGTAGCATGGTGAACACATATGGTATTGGATTTTCTTGGCTTCTTTATACAGATTGTGGTGGTTGTAGATATATTACCCAGACAGTACGCATGCTCTGTATATTTGAAATTTATTCCTTGTTGAGGTGGTGATTTTTTTTTTCTTTTTATATGTAGAATAGGTAAATATGGTAAAGGTAGCTACACTGTTAAACAAGAGACTATATATCACGACATAAACAAATATTTGGTTGGAAAAAAAAGTGGGATGATGATAACAGTGATGAGAAAGTGTGACTGAGTTAAGCTATATTGCATATTAAATTTCTGACAGTTGTTCCTGACTGACTTCTGTTACTTCCCTTACTGACAGATTTTTCTGTTAAAGTATTTCCATTACTGACATACTGGTGTAACTGACAAATGCAACTGTTACTTTCATTACTGACAAATAGAGTACTTGTACTGTAATTCTGTTACTTCCATTACTGACAAATAGAGTACTTGTACTGTAATTCTGTTACTTCCATTACTGACAAATAGAGTACTTGTACTGTAATTCTGTTACTTCCATTACTGACAAATACTTCTGTTACTTGCCAAGCACAGTTCAAGCATGCCACTGGAATGGCTGTTCGGGCGGAAGATGACGCCCGAGGAGATGTTGCGGAAGAACCAGCGCGCCCTCAACAAGGCCATGAGAGACCTGGATAGGGAGAGAGCCAAGATGGAGCAGCAGGAGAAAAAGATTATTGCCGATATTAAAAAGATGGCCAAGATGGGACAGATGGTGAGGCATTAATTGGTTGCTCTATATTCTTTTATCCTCTTAGCTGTTCCCTTTATTCTTTTATCCTCTTAATTGTTCCCTAAATTGTTTTCTGAATTTGGTGGCATGGATAAACCTTCAGCTTTTCAGTTTTAACACATTTAGCCAGAGTATGCCATTCTGATTTAATATACACTGCCACCAGACAGATTTGTTCAGCTTAGGAGAAATCTCTTGTAGTGAAATGGATAAAGAAAGTTTTTATTCAGCCCATCCAGTATAGATTAGAAAGGCTTTTATGAAGTAACTAAAATCATCTGGAGATAGCAGGAATAAAATAAAAATCCCTCTGACCCGGTAGTGAAAGGGCTTCAGTGATGTACTGTATCAAATACCTCCATTTTGGAAGGTCCAGGATGAATATAAATAGCTGGAGATAGCAAAAATGATATGAAAAATGCACCACCAGATTGAGTAGGATAAGAATAGAAACTACAGTCCTGACCAAGACCATTCATCTCCTCAACAGGATGCAGTAAAGGTAATGGCGAAGGACCTGGTCCGTACACGACGCTACACCAAGAAGTTCATTATGATGCGTGCACAGATCCAGGCCGTCTCCCTGAAGATCACCACACTCAAGAGCCAGAATGCAATGGCTCAGGCTATGAAGGGTGTCACCAGAGCCATGATGAATATGAATAAGTGAGTGATAGAGAATGAGGTATTTTCATTTCATACTCGAATACCGTACTTCGTGAAAGTAACAATGAATATAAATGACTGAACGAGAGAGGGTGAGGTACTTTTCATAATATACATTGTAGTGTGCATGTACAGATGGTTAGGCCAGTGAGAGGAGTCAGGATTCGAGGTGCCTGAGTAATGTGTGAAAGAGTATGACCAGTCTCTGGGCATGCTTTTGGTAGTTCTCCCATCTTTGTACTTTCTCTTTCTTTATTTTCTGGATCCTGCCTCACCCCCTCCCCCCCATTTATTGGGAAAAAAGACAGGATAATGATGTGATGATGGCATGTGCAGCTGCCCAGTAGATACAGTTCATGGTAGGACAGTGGCTAAAATTTCATGTTTATTTTTTGCAGACAGCTGAAGCTTCCCCAGATCCAACAGATCATGCAGGAATTTGAGAAGCAGTCAGAAATTATGGACATGAAGGAGGAAATGATGAATGATGTCATAGATGATGCCATGGGAGATGAAGATGATGA
Organism: Coenobita brevimanus; assembly: GCF_032717465.1. Classification (NCBI taxonomy): domain Eukaryota; kingdom Metazoa; phylum Arthropoda; class Malacostraca; order Decapoda; family Coenobitidae; genus Coenobita; species Coenobita brevimanus. The sequence continues at coordinate 24,872,336 of NC_136972.1, forward strand.
AGAAGAAAGGTAATGTTGCCAGAATCTTGCAGAACTGTGCAAGATTGTGCAGTTGATGTTTAAATTTATCAAGTGATTTGTACAAATAATGCAAAGTCATTAATATTTTTAACTTGTGATTTTTTTTTTTTTTTTTTTTCATGCACAAGTACTTCTTTGGCGACTTGTGTTTGAACTTCAGTCAGTGTTAAAATAAGTACTTTCTATAGTTTTTATATTAACCAACTTTCCATTTAATTAGTATACAATTTCACTGCAATACTCGTCCTTCAAAGAGTACAGTGTGTTAAATTGTGCTTTATATTCCTGACTTGCAGTGATGCCATTGTATCACAAGTGCTTGATGAACTAGGACTGCAGATGACAGAAGGAATGAGTGAGTTACCAGCAGTCGGAGGAACGCTGGGCACCTCCACTGCCGCCAAGACTCCCGTAGCAGTGGCCGACGCAGCTGACGACGACATCCAGGCCAGATTGGATAACCTGAGGAGAGAGTGAACAACACATAGCTGCTGCCTCACTCGCTGTCTCAGCTACAGGCCACAGCCACACGTGCTGCCTTATCATAGAGCCACTGGTACTGTATCATGGGGTTAATGAGATACTGTGGGGTACGTAACATATTTTTGTGTAAATCTCATACACTTAATAAGTCCATGATATGTTTACTTCTTATACCAGGTAATTATGCAAATGAGAGATGAAAGCATTTTACTTCTTCAGATATTTTTTCCAGATGAAACATGTAAAAGTTTTATGACTGATATTTATTAATGCAGATGAAAAAGCAAGCAGTCTGCACCTTCTTTTTGCATGTAATGTATGAAATAGAACAGTGTAGCACTATACATCAAAGTAACCCCACAGTATCACAGTAATCCTCTCTTATGGCAAATACTGGTATGCCATCGGACTGTCATATTTATTACCGAGTTGTGGTCAGTACTGGTAATTTTTTCTTTTTTTTCCCAAAGAATTCCCATACTTTCTCTCTCTCTCTCTCTCTCTCTCTCTCTCTCTGCCATATCTGTTGCATTATGAAGTGGACACTAGGCTCATTGCTGTGTATAATTTCAAGTTTACTAAAATACCAATGTAGTATATCTAATGTACACTCACAAACCACAATTCCTGCTCATCCTCAAAATCTGTATCTGTTACTGGCATGAAGGACACCATAGCCAGGGTTTCAACTGAATGTAAGAACTCTTGTCCAGTGTCAAGGTGCAGGTTCAGACCTTTGCTAACCTGCACAAAGAGCAGTTTGCAATGACACTAACTCATGCAGGCTTGAAAAGCTTTGAATTATCACTAACATAATTTTTTGGTGTGAAAGTGTAGCTATGATATCTTCAGTCAGTGGCAGGGTAGAGAGTAAGCAGTAACTGTGGCTGAAAACTATACACACCACTCATAATTTTGAACAGAGTGTGTGAGGGAAGTTCAACAACTCCTAAAGCATTTGCTGTTTCTGCATGCACATATAACACTGTGTATTGTAACTGAAAAATGTATCAACTTTCACATCATTTGGTTCACTTTGTACTGTAAAATCTCTCACTGTCGCAGGGATTAGAATTTGGAGTGGAGAGCATGTATTGATAATTACATACTGAACATGGCGAAATAGCTCAGATTCCTTCAAGATCACTGGTGGTACTGGAAAAATTAAAGAGACATCAATGGTGTCTTTTCACTCCTACCACCTCACCGACAGACTCTCTACCATTATGGAGTATTACGATGGGGTGGATGCATTATATATATTTATGTTATTTAGTTGCCATACGCCTTACACTGTGAGGAAGGTAAAAATGGGATTGGCTGTTATTGTTCTAGAGCCATACCCCATCTTTAGTTGGGAAGAAGGGTCACGATGACAATTATGTTTTTTTAAAGGTAGAATTGGTTACGGCTGTAGTGAAATGCATTTGATAACCATTTTTATAGTATTAGTACAGCGAGTCCTCATTATATGTTCCCATTTATCATCATTTTGCTCTTAAGCCTTTAGTAAATTACAGGAAAACTGCCTATTAAAATTCCATCGCTGCCAAAAAAGTGGATTTGCTAGAATCACTCTCTATACAATATCAATTATGTCCTCCATGGTGCAGTGGGTTAGAGCACATGCCATTGACCGAGGGGCTGAACATTGATTCCCTCCCAAGGGTTAATGGTTGACAGTAGGAAGGGCATCTGGTTGTAGAATGTTACACACCAACAAAAGTCATGTAAAGTGGAGCAACACCTTAGCTCTTCAAAGAGGGGAGTGCATGGTGTAACATTGCATTATTAGTTGTGTGGAAAAAGTAAAATTTTGGAACAGACACCTCGCTTATAATGAGGACTGCCTGTACAGGCTGTACAGTAGTGTCACAAATGCTCCCAGAGAATGCTGTATAATTGTTATTCCATATATTGAGAAGAAGAGTCTTTCTTATCATAGTACTTAAATTCCATATTTTCTTTTTTAAAAAAGGTGATTGAGCCAAGGTGATTAAAAATCACAATAACCCATCTGAACCATTTGTTCTTTATGATTGATAGAATATATGTATACTGCACTGTGTAATAAATTTGCTGGAGCTCTGATGGGGTGATTGTGAAATGGACGATAAGTTGTTGAAGAATGTATAGGCCATATATGTCTGGCAAGTAAATTTTATTAATGTACAGCATAGTAATCTCATTTCCACCTTGTAAAAATGAATTATTCTCTATAAAGATCAAAACATTGTATGCAAAATGCAGGATAATTTGTATGAAATACACTGAAAAAGTCAGTCATGTTATCTAGTTTAACCTTTCAATAAGGAAGTAATGTGCAGCAGTATTTTTTATGTAGTGTGAGCAGTTCTAAAACATTTTTTGTCTGGTGATATATTTTTTTCCCTTTAACAAGAGTTAGCATGGCACATGGAGAAAGATAGTCAGTCTGATTTAATTTGTTCCCACATATTACAAGTATTGTGATATGACTGTTTTGGCTAGACTTGGACCCTTTTCAGTTATGTCGGTATAATTAAACTGGTCAGTGCTGAGATCAAGAAACATGCCTGTGTGGGTTGTGCTGTGGCTTCCTTCTATACTAAAACATCAGGGCGTAGCTATTGCCAATACCTGTACTCTGATGGGGTCTTCTCTCTGCTTGATGTGCACACATCTACTTTTATACTTTGCTAACACTTTGATCAAACCAGTCTTGTATGGTAAAATTCCATTTGCTCCTCTGTATATTCTCAGGCTTCTAGGATTCACTCTAATCCAAAAAATAATATCATCCATCAGTAGCTGAAATAGCAAACTAGATTTTTACCAGCCATGCAAAGGTTAATTAGGCTCTTAGGCTGATGATATGTATACCAGTATATTGTACAGAAATGGATGAGTACAATAGACTTGCTTTTACTGTACATTTATACAGTGTACTGGAAGTCCTCGTTATGAGTTGCCTGTTCTTACATTATTTTCAGCTGATCAGTCTGAAATGTTAGAAAAACTGGCTATTAAACTTCCATTGATACCTGTAAAGCTGATTTCCCAGATCCCCCTCGGTTTACAGTTACGTGATAGTGATATTTTGGCTCACATCCCTGACTAACTGTGACTGACGGTTTACTATTACAGTACCATATTATATATATATATATATATATATATATATATATATATATATATATATATATATAGTATATGCTTTTTTCCTAGACTGGGTTTCATAATACATTAGTGTTTAGTTCATCATAAGGATTTACATGGAGTTCTCATAATGTAGCAGAGATATGTTCCACAATATCATCCTTTATCCATAGTGCAGAGGGAAACTAATAAAGCAGCTACAATATATGGGTAGCAGTGGAACTTCACTTGGTCAGTTTTCCATATTGTCAAGTTAGAAAAACAAAAAAAATAACTGGCTGTACCATTTGCCTTCCAATTATATAGTTGATAATAAGATAGCATTCAGTCAAACTTGTATGTATGCCAAAAAATAAATAAAACACTTCAAACTTAAATCTTTACATTCCACTATCATGAAAAGAGTGTAAATAAGCTTCAGGATATACCAGAAAATATGTGTTAAGGAAAGTCAGGTATCAAACATAGCCACCATTAGGGTCGTTACAGGTTAGAATGCTTAAGCTGTGCGTTTATCTAACACAACCCCCCGAGTCCTTCATTTAGCGCTGTTGACGAGGCTATTTATATCTCGGTTTCGCTCCTGTGGTAAGTAAAAGATAATGATGCATTCAGTATTGAGCTCCTACTACAGATAGTAGATGTTTAAAGTTTTACAGTTAGAGGAGCCTGAAGTAATGCTACAAATTAGCTGAAACAAAATGAAAAATACACGATGTTGATCACTTGACATTTCCCCCAAGAAAGTAGGGAGAGGGAGCGGAGATGCCAAGTTATTGTTCAGTTTATTTACAATAGCTTCTGACCTCTAGGGACAAGAAATCTGGCTGTATTTTGGAAAATTTTACAAAAATCTAGTAAAATTCAAGAGATTTTTAATGATAATCTGGAATGTTATGAGTTAAGCTACATCCTAGCCATTTTCTTCAGCAAGGTTAGCGATATTAGCGAACGTGGAAAAGGCAACTGTGTGGGAGGGTCGTGTTGTCATTATCGCTTTCATATATTTGTTGTTGAGTTGTAGGGACGTGTACGTGCTGATTACTTTCTTGCGTGAGCGCTGTAAGTATAGGGTCAGTGTTACACGCTGTTTATCACGTAAGGGTTACGTGGAAATTTGTACAGCCTGACTTCCTCTGGCCTTGTGAGATTGTCATGTCAAACTTTACCACGGGGTCCATTCAGGATCAACCCATTCAGTACGATGACACCTGATGATTAAGTCAACTTCTGATTGATGTTTAACAGCAAATGAGTTATGAAGCCTGTACTGAACCCCTCCTGGTCTGTAAGTCAATAAATATTTAACAGAAGCCACAACTAGAATTATTTTGAACTTTGTTGATATCAGCGTTTGACAACATTGTCTTCTATGACACTTCTGCAAATTACCTGTACATCTTTCCTCCCCATGGGATCATTAATCCCCCTTGGGTGGTCATTAATATCCGCAGGGGCCATTTGCAGTAGAAGTGTTGTTGAAGATAAGTGGGTAGTTATTAAGTTTCAGCCCCTTCCCCTCAAAAAGAAAGGAGGGTTGTTTTTTTTTCACACTTTCAGTCAAATTAAAGGGGTCTACACTGTGACTTTTGGAGTGCAAATGCTTCATTTATTTCATAATGAATGAGGAAGAGGGGATTATTCAACTCTGCCATGTCCGTTATCATGTCTGCAGTTAAATAACCTAACCGTACTTATCCTACTGGTAATTTAATGTGCATGCAAAAGTTGACAGAGACAAGAGTTATGGAATGCCTCTCCCCACCTTATTTGGTAGTAAACAAACCATTTGCACTGGAAAAGTCATAGAGAAGAGCCTCTGTCATAAAGCACATTGATAATTTCTTGTGAATTTTTGTGCCAAAAGTTAAATATTGTCTTAATGACATGTTACAAGTGACCCTAGGGGGTATTAATAATCATCCAAGTGGGACTAATGAACCCATGAGGAGGAGATAATATGGTATAGTTCACTTGGTATACAAAATAAGAATGTAGGACCTTTTTTCGTTTCTAAGCGTTCTTTCATTTATAAGATCGCTGAGTTCCTTTTTCTCATTATACAATAAATTTTTGCACCTACTCCAACAGTGCTTTACTCTTTATAGTTTTATGTGTCATTGTGTATCATCCTCATTACAGGGCAGTGGTGACATGACAATGTTGGTGGCAGAGCGTAAGCAGCAGGTGCCGGAGCTGCCATCGGTTCAGTTCACCTTGGATAACCTGCATCAGCGACAGAGGAGCATCATGGACAAGGACCAGGTTAGGGCCAGACTGCCTCAGTGTTGTCTGTAACTCTTTTTCTATGACAAAGGATCGTGTATAGATAAAAACATCAGTCAACCTATACCTATATGAGGAGCTAGAGGGTAGCAAAGAAGTATCCCAGTTCATTGTTGTTATGTATTATTGTTTGGTATACATGGAAATCATGTTCAACCCTATTTTTCGCCAGCTGCCTTGTCCATGTGTTATAAAGATGCCGCACTCGTCAGGTTACAAGACGGGTCATCCAGTATCTAAGTGAGAAACTGAAAGGCAGCAAAGAGCCTTCCCTCACCTCAGCAGAGTATGAAGTTGTGGGAAGCTCTGCAGAGAACCTGGTCACCTGCAAGGCAGATGATTGGGACATTCTCCTCATTCTTGGGGCACCTTACACACCTGCTTATTTCAAGGTCAGCCATTTAGTCATCCCTGTTAATTTATGAACAGTAAAAGTACAGTATAGTTTTAATATTTGATAATAAATACAACTCCTTTTCCCACCAAAAAAGACAGTTTTCTCCTCACCCGTAAAATAAAGTGTTCTCATTACCCATGGACAATTTCTTTGCATCAAGGTCAGTCCCTCACTTGCATACATCTTTCATCTGTCTTTTTATCTCTTCCTTGTTGCATATTTACGGTTTATTTAAGGCGGTTATGTCAGAAGCACCTCCAGTCCTTTATGTCACCACTGACTTCTGCTCTCCACAACCCCTGCAAGGTACCCTTTCTCCTCAGTTCTTCCACTCCATTTGTTTTATTTTGTTTTCATCAGTTGTATTGGGATAATTGTTATCATCATTATCATTCAAGCTTCTTTCCCACTGAAGAATGGTGTGAGGTGGGTAATTGACACAGCATGTATGATAAATAACTTCATTGATGAAAATATTTCAGTCATCGTATGATGCCCATGGCCGACACTACCTCAAGTGGAATGGCACCAAATGGAAGGGCTCAAGACCTCGCTTTGTGGACATCAGTAATCAGCTCTGCCCAGCACATTTGCGCACTGCTATAAACACTTGGTGAGCTGGATTATATTTTTCTCAAAAAATAAAAAATATAAAAACAGACAGCCAGATATGCCAACAGTATTACATGAACATGATGATGATGGATATTAGGTTTCTCAACAGTATGTAAAAAAAAAAATACCTGGTAAATTTTGAAAAAAGTGGAATATAAACCAGTCCTTACTATAAGCCAGGGATGTGTCTCAAGATATCCCTGTTTTTTCCAAGCCATAGATACAGTACTGTAAATTGAAACTTTAGCCCCTTCTTCCCGAGGGCATCTTTTTCACTTAGTTTAAGCTGCCATTACATTGTTTCATCCACTTAAATTCACTCACGGTGAAGGTGTTGGTGAAGGTTGCATTCATTCACTTCAGTGTGAGAAGTATTTTTATAGCTGAATATAATCGTCTGAAGATAACAAAATAACATGAAAAGATGTCATAGTAAAAAAAAAAAAAAAATAGTAAAAGGAATTAAAAATAAGGTCTGAGTAAACTCTTAATACCAGAAACATAAAGATACCTTAAACATTTTTTATAACAAGTTTTTATCATTGTAAAAGGGCTCAGATGGATTGACATTTTTTAATTATTAATCCACAAATATTTTTATACATTTTCGTATCAGTGCTGATGATAGCTCTCCCTCTGTAGTGATTCTCTTTCCTTTTTTTTCATGATTCCCACCGCATCCTGTCCTTTGGTGGGGAAAAAAGAGCAGGATGATGAATAGTAACCCTAGGCATTTTTTCAGTGTAAAAAGTGCTCTGGAAGGTGCGAACATCTCTGGACTGACAGTGAAGAAGGTGCTCATGTGGAAGCAGGCTGTGCGAACAATAATAAAGGACTCTATGAATTCCTCGAAATTTACAGTTGATATCATCCCACAGATCCGAGGTGAGTGCACTTGATTACTGTATTTTTACGATTTTTGTGTGACTGGTGTGTGTGAATCTTTTATGTACATAAAAAAAAGTAGAAGCAGCCACTCTCATTTTACCATCAGGGTGTAGAATCCTGAGGCCAGCCTACTGTAGTCCAGTTCATTTAAAGTTAGATGTCCAGTAGATACCCCTTTTATTCCCTTTGGTGGCATTTCATGACTGAAAAACCTCCACCTGGAATTACATTACTTGGACATCCATGAGAAATGAGTATCTGCATATGAAAGAAGCCCTGAAAGATGGCTCCCACAGCATAATTTATCTGTGTAATGGCCTGAAGACTCTTTGTAGTGCCCCAAAACTTCACCAGACAATAGAGTCACCATGTCTAAAGTGTATTTTCGAATTAGTTCATGACACATATTAAATTATCCTAAAATGCACCATAAACTAGTTTATTTTGGTATGGTATATTCATTCCTGAAAAAGTGATGCAAGCAGTGTTGACTGTTTTTCTTATTAAAAGATCCCTTGTCATCAAACAGCAAAATCAATTGAAAAGTGTGCATAGGGAATGGATTTTGGAGTGAGAGGGAATAGAAACTCTCAGCATTGTACAGGATATACTTTTGCATTGATACAGGTGACAAATGGAGTAAAGTGGAAGGAGTTGCCGCATTCAACAGCTTGCATCCTGAGATTCAGTCTGCAATAACCAATCTAGAAGCAGCGGGGAAGTCAGCCATCCTATTCTCCCTCTTTGCCGCCCCAGCCACCGCTCCCATCCTATTCACCACCAGCTATGCCCTCCTTGAAAGGGAGTTCTTCTCCAAAAATGAAAGTAAGTTTTGTACATTTATATTCTCCTTCAGCAAGAGTAGTACCAGTAGTAGTAGTTGTTGTAGCCCCAGTTTAATCTGAAATGTGAATGCAGTGGACTGGAGACTGAAGTTGCACCCTTTATGCAGTTCTCCATTTTCCTGTCGGGGATAGAGAGATATTTTAGGGGTGTTTGTATAACTGGCCATTGGAGCTGCTTGATTATATCAGTGCCGCCACTTAATGGTGTCTCTTACCAGCCAGACGGTGTAATATTCACTTCATTCTTGCTGGTACCGGATGATTTTATTCTGTTTATTAGAAGGATCTGAAATGAAGATAATTCAGGGAGTATGTAAATCCTTAAGTTCAGAAAGTTGCAGCTAAACTGGTCAAAATAGCAAAATAATAGCAAAACCGAAGAAATGCTGATCAGTAAGTTTGCACTGTAAAGCAACTTTATGTTCCAAAGTCTCCCAGCTGTTTCCTTGTAGCTGTTTCTGTACAGTGTGGGAAGCAAGACAATAGTTTTATAGAATGTTCTTTTGTCCAGATTTGCGCAATATCCTCCTGCTTGCCAAGATGATCCTGACTGGCCATCGTTGGAAAGACAAGTATGGCTTGAAGTCTGCCCACCTCAAGAGGATTGTCCTCGCAAATATTTCCACCCTGTCACACCACTCACCCTGTAGGTTCATAAGTTAAACCTTTTTCATTTTTTATGTCTCAATGTGGAGGTTCCTACACTGTTGTAGGCCTATGCTGTTGGTAGTTGTCCCATTTTCATGCCTTCTCTCTTCTTGTTTCATAATTCCTCACCCATTTTCGTTTAAGAGTAAGGATCTGGTGGAAGGTGGGGGTGGGAAAGAAAAATGATTCATACAAGCATGCAACACTTATTTACAGTTACTTGTTTCAGTTTTGTGAGCTTTGTTTGTTTGTTTGTGTTTATAATCACAGACTCAGGGATGCAGCTGTTATTGAGCCTGGTGGTGAGACAGCTACGTGAGGGTTCTCTGGATGGCTTCCTGGACCTTCACTCTGACTTGATGTGGCACAAGACTGAGGAGGAGTGTGAACTGCTCGCCCAGACTGTGGCTGATGTTCTCACCACACTAGACCCAACATTCTTCCCAAACTACCTGTGAAGTGGTTTGCTCAGCAGACTTTGGAGTAATCCTGTTGCTGTGTTCCCAACCCCTTGAGTGTGAGGATGTCATTTATGTTTTATTCTTTCTACTGCCAGATTATTTTTTTCATCTGAGGAATGACCCTTTCATAGAGAAGGGGTTAGAAACAGCCTTTATTATCCCCCTAACTGAGTGGTCTCTTTGAAGTTGAATAAAAACAGCAGTACCTCGGTCCCTCCAACAGGAGATAAACATGACAACCACCTCCAGGCTACTTTGTCCTCGCATACATCACTCACTCTCTCTAACAGTGCTCTTCGTCTTCCTTCTCCTCACCAATTTACCACCCCATCTGTCATTAGCTAGAATAAAGTAAAATATACATCCTCAGGCTGAATGGGTTATAACTAATAAGAAGTTGTGGATGTGTGAATGTAATCCCGCAGTTTGTGACAAACATTTACTGCAGTTGTGAACATTATACATGGATACTTCTGTGTCTGTAAGAGAGTATAGTGGATAAAACACATTTATTACTGCTTCGGAGATGAAATTATCATAAAAAATACAGAATTCCGACCTCAGTTTTAACTGCCTCAATTCAGTGATGTGTTTGTTTCATTCTTGCTGTCTCCAGATGATTTTACAGAGTTCAGAATAGAATGGTCACTGAAGGCTATTTCTGACCCCTTCAGTTCAGAGTCTAAACTGAATAAAAACATCTGGAGGTACCAAGAATAAAACTGAACATGGCATTAGATGGAAAGGTTTAATATTATAGTCATTGGTCCCAAAGAATCAGTCCTCTGCTTGTTTTATTATGTTTCTGTTACTAATATGGCCTTCAGATGCTTTCGGGGATGAAGATATATTCAGCACGTTAGGTCAGTTACTGGATTATAATGAGAGTTCAACGCAGTTCATGTTATACAATCATTTTATCTGAAAATAGATCTTAGCAGCTTTATGGTAGTATATATTTGAGGTTGATTTTGTTTCTTAACTGAACTTAGCCACGGGAGATATATGGCAATATTCATATTATGATTGTGCTGTAGTTTAATAGTGCTCAGGTTTTTTGTTCGTTTATTCATGATGTCTGCTTTTACTCATTACACCTATTTGAATAATACCCATATATAGATTATGTAATCAGTCCTCACATATAGTCTTGGATGTGTGCAGACAGAATGCTATGTTTAAGCGAGTCATCCTTTTTGTTCATGATTGAGGGGGTTAAAAATACAAAAAACACTCATTTCTGACTTCAAAGCAGCTTTATAATGATCCACAAGCAGCTTTCTTTAATAAGAATGTTAGTTCATCAGCAGCAACTTTAAACATTGGCTACAGCATATGTATACTTCTTATCTACAAATTAACAGCGCATTATTAGTACAGTACAGTATTATTGAATGTACGTTTATCGGAGGTAATTGATACTGCACTTCTGTCTCAAGCCTTCTGTGGATTGCAGTGCATTATTACCGATGTGATATTCACGTACCTGGCTTGGGTATAGTGCCACTGATGGCAGATTTATGCTTTAGTAATAATTTATCTTTGTTTTAAGAGACAAGTGCTATCACGATCAAAAGTTTGCCAACAGTTGCCTGTCAGCTGTGGATATAAGATGTTACATGAAAATTTTGTATGTAGGAAAGATAACAGTGTGAAGTAAGCAACAGAGAAGTATTAAGGAAGGGTATTATCTTGCACCCAAGGAGGAATGGGAAATGTTCATAAATGTAATGCTGGCAGGGGATTTATCACTGAAACTTTGCTCTTGATGGTATAATAGCAGTGGAAAGACAGGAAATATACCAAGTTAACATTTCCACTATGAGGTCAACCTGCCAATCTGAATCAAATCATATTGTAACAAAAATTAGATTAATGAAGATTATATTTAACTTTACATTACAAGGGGGTTCTCCTAATCTGAGTGAAGTCTGATGGCAGAATTAGATTATACAAAAATCATCATCATCATCATCCTGACCTCCTTTCTCACCATTAAAATTTTATTAACGTTGATAAAGTATGTATCCTGCTGTACCAGAAATAGCTGTTATACAACCATTAGATAATTATATAGAAGTCAGAAATTTAGTCTTTCAGTTAAGGATATGCTCTATGGAATCGTTTTGTTTTGTATCATTTTTCAAGGCTTCAGAATGCTTGCATGTATTGGCCTTGGTCACCTAATGGCGGCTCTCCATGGTGCAATATATATTTCGAAAAAAAGCTGAACTCCTTGTAATCAGCAGTTGACATTTGTGGGTTGATTATTTATGTGGTGTGTTTTGGGTGTAAAATTTTCAGTTGCTATTGATTTTTCATCATTTGATGTCATTACATACACTATTTCAAGAAGAGCTGTAGTTCTATTGTTTGTACCAGACAGAATATGTGGTGTATGCAGCTCCTTCCATAAAAGTATATGATTTGAGGTGAGGATGGTGCCAAATAAAATATGTAAATTAGCTGAAGGAAAACACTTTTTTCTATATCGGTAGAAAATGAAATGGACACTATGCTTCTCTTTGTTACAGTTTTTAATATTGTACTGATTTCTGTATTTTAACATTTGGAAGTTACATTGGAAATTTTGTTGTAGGGTTAAATATATTTTTGTACTTTAAGGAAATACTGTACTTGTGCACTTTGTTCTGAAGTATGAGATATATGATGTAGTTACAGAGATATATATAACAATGAGAAGGTGGATAACACATTGTTCTTTGATTCCATAAAGGAAAAGTTTGCTAAGAAAGAAAAAATCCAAGGCTCTTAATAGTGCCATCAGAAATAGTAAGTAAATATCCTGTAAGTTTTCAATAGTTGGGATCATAATCATCATCATCTTCCTGACCCTTTTATCCCAATATGAATATGGGATGAGCTAGGATCCAAAAGCAGGGAAGTAGAAAGTACAAAAATTGATAGAGCTCTCAGCATTGCGCCCAGTGAAAGTATCCACTTTTTTTTTCTCTAATATTATCAGTATTTCTAGAATTCTGAATTGTGAAAAATCTCTATTGTGTAAGATTGAAGTAACAACCCCAGTCCATGCACTCTATGTAGTGCTGCTTTCGGCGGACTGCCATTTCCTTTCTTCCTTCTTTCCTCTTCTGTCTTTCTTTCCTTCATTCTATCCTCTTCTGTCTACAGGTGATACTACACTGAGTGACAAGCCAAATTGTTTCCCGTACACCAGCAAACCATTTACTATGCTGGGTGATAACCATATAACATTTTGGCACCTGGTGGTTTAGTGGGTAATGAAGGCACTCCAGTTGGATTGAGCCGGTGCAGGTTTATATCCAAGGGGTGGTTGGGGTTTGTTGCTCATGTAATGCCACTCATCTTAAATGTCAAGACCAGCTTGCCTAGCCCTGGGCTCCTACGCTCCTCATGGGGCAACACAGGTTTAGATAATGATGATGATGACAACCCCGAAGAAGAATTGAGGGTAGGAATGAGTAGGAAAAAGGAATAAGGAAAAAAGAGAAATCATATGGGATGTCATTTAGGTTGAAGTTGCCCTATCACCCAGCAACTTCATACCTCCTACAGCTCAGTTGAAGAGAGAAAACATTACTTGGGTTATGCTGTTGTAGCTTTACATGCACAGTTTCAGTACAACTCAAGACCTTAACAAAACCAAATGAGGTGTGTTAAACTAGTTAACAAGTTAAAGAAGTTTGACCTCAGTTTGAATCTGAAAAGAGTAAAGGATGTTGAGATCTAAGAAGAGCATGTTTATCTGCTAACACTGTGTAGGTGGATTGTGATCTTGCCTTTTAAGTCTGAAACTATTTAAGTGTAAAATAATTGTTGAAGAGGATTATAGTTGCCATGATTGCTTCTTTTAGGCTATCTTGAAAGCATTTAAAGACCTTAAGAGATCTTCCCAGGCTAGTAAACCCCAGTAAAATGTCTTAGAATCCTCCTTTATTACTTATGAGCCTCATATGTAAAAGAACTATTGACTGTGACTTCCCAAAGGATTCACAAAGGCATTAGTAGTAATAGGATAGCTTTAATTGTTCATACAGAAATTTAGGGAGGCAGCCAGGGCAGAGAATAAGGTAGAATGCTCACTTTCTTAAGGTGCTCTGATAAAGGAACGGGTGAAAATAATGCAGGAGATAAAATTACCATGATTAGACAGGGTAAATGGACTGGGTCTTTTTTTTTTTTTTTTTTTTTTTTTTTTTTCCCAGCAAATATTTACATAGTGGTTGTCAACCCATTGATTACCGAGACCACAGACACACACCTGAAACTGGCTGTGGTGTAGTGAAATGTTTAGGGAAAGGACTAATGGAGGAGGTGGTAGGTAACTGGAAGAAATAACAGATTATTGACAGAATTTAAGGTTTCTCTTATTTATCTGTCAGTGTTTACTTATCTGCAATGTCATGAAAGGACTAATTAATATGGCACTGTATTGGTGGGAGTTGACAAAAAAATTAGTGACATCTAGGCGACATCATCCTAACTTTTATTCCCATATAAAATATGGAGTGACATACAGCTAGACAACACAGCTCTCTTCTCTCAAACCATCCATGAGTGAGGAAGTCATAAAAATTGAATTCCTTAACCTAGAAATAGAGGAAAGAGGCTAGACATAATTATTCCTTCTGAAGACTAGTGTCCGTAGTTTGCACTTTCACATTTTCATTTTCATTTAATTTTACACACTGCACAGCACATTCAACGCTTTCATACTATTTTACACTTTCCCCATCTCCAACCCTCACCACAACTGCTAAACCACCTTATCTTGATCCCCCTGTGCAACACCTACTACACCACTCAACAGACTTTACCTTCACACTTTTCTAAAACTTCCACACCTCCAAACCTCGCCACAACTACTAAACCACCTTATCTACATCCCTTTATTCACCTACAACGCCACAGTACTTGATACTTTCCAACATTTACTATTCCTTCTCAGATGGATCTTCCAGTAAAACATCTTACATCTACTGTACTACCTTACACTTAAACTTTTCATATCTTTTCACAACTAGAATACCTCCCAGAATGTCTCCACAACTACAGCACTTTCCAAAATCTTGACACAACTACCATACCCCCTGATTTATCGTACGTGTTTGTGCTTACCAAAGCACTTCACACTTGCGTACTCTCTCCCAACCTCCTCAGCTGTAATATCTTCCAATATCTCCAGCTACTACATCTCTCTATAGACCACCACGCCTTCCTAAAACAGTAGCACATTTGTTATCCCTAACTTCCAGCTCAGTTGACGGCCAAGTGAGGTAGGATTATAGGCTTGATTTGACTAAAGATTCATTCATGCCTGCCTCACAGCTAAGAGTTAATGAAAGACTACCACAACTAATACACAACTTCTCACTATCCCATAAGCACCACAACTAACACATCTACCACGCTTTGTACTACACACCACCCTTCATCTACCACACCCACCATTTCGCACCACATTTCCCGATATATGTAAGCCTTCTGGTCAGGTAGGTTCCCAAGCTGAGGAAAACTAGCAGGTTCTTCAGCTAGTAAAATCGTTCGGAGTCATCCATAATCTGCAAACTGAACCCATTTCCTTTTATTGAGTTCTAGAGTACGCTGCTCATAATCAGATGGGTCTCTCTCTCTCTCTCTCTCATGAAATCGTCAGGAGGCAGCAAAAGTAAACTAAACGAAACAGCACCTTAGTGAAGGGCTTATTCTGACAAACACATCCACTAAACCTCTTCATATCCGCTGACAGCATATCCGTTATTCACACCTTAACTGCTCTCTCTCTCTCTCTCTCTCTCTCTCTCTCTCTCGGGACGAGAATGTTACGCCCTGTTAAGATGAGCGCTACTGGTTGATCAGTTCGGGCGTGGTAGCCTACAAGCATGCAAAACTCTCATATCTTACGTCTTATAAACTGGTAGAAGCATGAAGAAAACAATAGAAATTTCCTTCAAGAAACCTGGATTTTGTGATTATAGGAGCATACTTGAATTCCCTCGCTATCACATACTCAAAGGGGATAAGAGAGACGTGCCAAAAGCGAGGGATGAATGAAGTAAAGTATCCTGTCAGTCGAAATTTATGATCATGGAACTGCTTCCTCTTTTTTTGTTTGCACAAGTACAAAGTAATGATGTCGATAACAAAAGCAAGAATCATGAGAGAGCGAGGGAGAAAGTACGCAGATCACAAGAAAACTTGAGAGCAATAAACGATGCACGTTGGCCAAGAAAGAGAGAAGCAGCTAAAAACTATGCACGCAGAGCACGAGAGAAAAATAAATAAATAGAGGCGTCTAAAATAGATGAAAGGAGAGAGCAACTGCGGCCTTTCTCCTCCCAAACCCTTTCCTCTCTCCTCCCTCCCTAGTCTGTCCTGTCTGCTCCACCTCGACCCTGGCCCCTCTGCAGCAACTCGAGGTTTTAGTAGTGGGTTGACTGTTGCGGGTGGAGGTAGTGCGCGCTCTTGGATTTACCGTCTGTGAGATTCTGTGGTTCTACTTTGTCTCCGTATAATTTTCCGACAGACAGGGGATTTAGGAAACTACTAGGCGTTCTGAGGAGTTTGGAAACAACAAAATGTGAGTATTAATTTGAGTTATAATGATGGTTTTGTTTGGATAAGCATGTGAGTAATGAGAATTATGGAGGATGGATGGATTTAAACTGCATCTCGAGGACTTTTTTTTTTTTTTTTTTTTTTTTTTTTTTTCCAAACCAATTTGTACAGTTTACGGGAAACATCTGATGCGAAGAAGTAATGCCTCTTGAAGTTAGCAACAGTGCAGTTTAAAATGTCATCATGCTAAAGGGGTTAGGTTAACGACATTTAAAATTACGGTGATTGATGCTGTTGTTTATGTTATGTTTGTAACTATGCTGCATGTGTACGTTATTAAGACAGCTTTCATAGATTCACATAGATTTGTATATGTGGCACATAACACGTCTGCATTAATAAATGTGTTATTGTGAAGACGGCAGTTTCTTGTTTTTGTGTGTTTATATTTCGTGATAACTGACAGCTACGGTTTATCAAAAATTTATGAGTTCGTGTGTGTGTGTGTGTGTGTGTGTGTGTGTGTGTGGTCTCATTAGTACGAGTGTCATGTAATCTTGCTTATTATTCCTCTTACAGTAGCATAGTATAGCAACAACAGAGAATAATTTATTGCTTTCCTATACGAAATATTGTAAAACATGAAATAATTGATAGGTTATATTTGCAGGATAAAGTAAGTGATTTTGTTGCAGCCTACTTCTCTTTTAACAGTATGGCCAGTAATTTCAAACTTTAAATTCTGGAGATAAAGCTGTAAGGGATATTTTTCGTGTCCTTAAGATATTCTAAACACACACACACACACACACACACACGAGTTGTTTTGCATAGGGTACCGTAATTCCAACTTAGTGATAATGATTGGGGTTTGTATAATGATGATGATGTTATTTCCGTTTACGTCATAGCAGTGAGATGGAGGGATGGAGTGGAGGGGTATATGACAGAGGGGGGGGGTGAGTTGAGGGTAGGGTAGCGTAATGGCAGGGGGCAAGGCGACATGGAGGCGATTTGTTTGGGGCCACCGCTTACGGGATTAAGGCACCTGGTTGTAGATAAATAGATGAAACAATACTAGTGAGGAAGAAGTGTATTTAGCGTGGCTAATGCTGTGATATATGCATCCGTGAACCATAGCTCATTATAAATTAACCTTCACCATAAAAAAAAAAAAAATCGTCTGAGTTGGAAAATTCGGTACCGGTTTTTATTTGAAATTTTAAAGGTTATGTAGAAATTTCATGAACTTTCCGTATTGTTTCGTGGGATAGTGTGTCCTTTTTTCGTAACCTGAGCTTAAGACTGATATCACGGGTAATTTTAGTCAACCGGAAAATCGATATATGAAGCATTGGTAAAATTAATGAACCGGTAAGGGGGGGAGCGCTTTCCATCCACACATCCGATGCAGTGCTTATACCATCAGATGACTTCTTTGAGTGACGACAAATGGTATCCTGTAACAAATATCCTTGAAGGTATTATTATTATTGTTATTATTATTATTTTTGTTGTTGTTGTTTCGTCCTTTTGAATGCAGGTCATAGAGAGAGAGAAAGAGAGAGAGAGAGAGAGAGAGAAGGGGGGAAGTGGAAATTGATCAAAGCTTCCACAGACTCTCCCACTACCATACTAAACAGTTGAGTATTGTGTTGGTCTGCGATAAGAACAGGCTTGTGAGATTAAGCCCTTCAATCCCTCTTTTCATCTTCTCTTCTCTCATTATCATCATCATCAAACAACCTTCCACTGCACACACACACACACACACACACACACACACACATGGGAAAGAGATGAATATGAGGACCTGGCAGAGAGTACAATTCAGAGTTGAAGATCATTACTACATAAAATGGAAGAGAAATCAGAAAGAATTATACTAACTGGGGATTTCAATACAAATATAAACTGGAATACTCTAGATATAATTAGCCAAGAAAGCTGTTGGGACCAAAAGCTCCTAGATCTCGTACAAGAGTTCTTCCTAACGCAGCATGTGAGGGAAACCACCAGAAAAAGAGGACTTGATGTACCTTCAGTGCTAGATCTAATATTTACTAGGCAAGAAAATGATATTGACAGTTTAATATATCACCCTCCACTCGGCAAAAGCGATCATGCAGTACTAAATTATAAGTTCAGGATAGCATATGACATAGTAAACAGCAATGACAGTTACAAAAAGAGCCTAAACTATAAAAAGGGAAATTATCAAGACCTAAAGAAGTATTACTTAGAAGTTGATTGGGAAAATGAGCTTAGAGGACAAGATTTAAATGCTGTATATAAAAAATTTTGTGAATTTTATGAAATAGGAGTCCAGAAGTACATCCCACAGCACAAAGAAGCAGATAAGAAAATACAGAAATGGTTCAATACGGAATATAAAAAATAAAAAAAAAAAAGAGATTTGTTGTGGAATAGATACAGAAGACATAATAGTGAAAGGGCGTATAATAATTACAAACAGGCAAGAAACGACTATACAAGAATCAGGAGGGAAGCCCAAAAACAGTTTGAGGAGGATATAATAAATAAAAGTAGTGATCAACCAAAGCTGTTTTACAGCTATATCAGAAGCAAAACCAAAGTAAAAGATATAATACAATCAATTACGGACAAGGGAATCACTTATACACAAGAGAAAGATATTTGTGAAGCACTAAATAAGAATTTCCAATTAGTTTTTACAGAAGAAAAAAATTTTGAGAGGGACTATGTGGAACATGCATGTCCACACATACTACCAGATATACAAATAGCAGAAAAAGTAATACAGGAGGAGTTAAATAGATTAGACAGAGGAAAAGCAAGTGGTCCTGATTAAATTTCATGTTGGGTACTACGAGAATGTGCAAAGGAGTTAAGTAAACCATTATTTTTAATTTTCAAGAAATCATTGAGTCAAGGTAAACTACCTGATATTCGGAAAAAAGCAAATATTGTCCCCTTATTCAAGAAAGGAAATAGACAAAATCCACTCAACTACCGACCAGTATCACTGACCAGTGTTGTAAGCAAGGTATTAGAAAATCTTATAAGAAAAGCTTAGGTAAATCATCTAGAAGAACACAGTATGATAACAGAAAGACAGTTTGGTTTTAGAAAAGGAAAATCATGTGTTACTAATCTGTTGAGCTACTATGACAGAGTAACAAACACAATACAGGAAAGGGAAGGATGGGTGGACAGTATCTATTTAGATTTCAAGAAAGCTTTTGACACAGTACCACACCAAAGACTTTTATGGAAACTGTACCATCAAGGAGGAATTCGAGGCAAACTGTTTTGTTAGATGCAAGACTTTCTCATAAAAAGAGAAATGAGAACAGTACTAAGAGGAAACTACTCATCATGGAAAGAAGTGACTAGTGGAGTACCACAGGGTTCAGTGCTGGCACCAATCATGTTTTTAGTGTATATAAATGATATAAACAGTAACAATGGAAATGAGAGCTATCTGAATATGTTTGCAGATGATGCAAAAATACAAAGGAGAATTACTAACACAGACTCTTGTAAAGAGCTACAAGAAGAATTAAATAAACTTCATGAATGGAGTAGTACATGGCAAATGGAATTCAGTGTGGACAAGTGTCATGTAATCAAGTTTGGTAAAAGTGGAAAAAGACCTAATTGGGATTATAAGTTAGGAAATAAAACCCTATACACATCAGAAAGAGAGAAAGACCTAGGTGTGATTATCAATAACAGACTATCTCCGGCTGACCACATCAGCGAGAAGGTACGGAACATGTATACACTGCTTGCAAATATGAGAATAGCATTCACATACATAAATGAAGACATGCTAAGAAGGAAAATAACATCATTCATTAGACCAACCCTGGAATATGCATCAGTAGTCTGGAGTCCTCATCTCAAAAAGCACATAGACAAGATTGAAAAAGTTCAAAGGGCCCCTACAAGATGGATACCAAGCTTAAGGGACCTAAGCTACGAAGAAAGACTAAATAAACTGAATCTACCAACACTTCAGGAGAGAAGGAAAAGAGGTGACATGATAATGATATAAAAGTGCATATCAGGGAAGGAGAAAATAGACATAAATGATTACTTAACATATGGAGAAGCATCAGCAAGAGGACACTGCAAAAAACTGCATAAGAAGAGAGGTGATAAAGACGTAAGGAAATTCAGTTCCCAAACAGAGCAATTGATCAATGGAATGCACTACCGAATGAAATAGTGTGTGCCAAAACAATTCACAAATTTAAGGATATGTATGATAAATATGGTTTAAGACACGGGACAGTACGAGCTTGACTCAATCCTGTAAAGATACAATTAGGTAAGAACAATTAGGTACAGTAAGAACACACACACACACACACACACACACACACACACACACGCACACACACACACACACCTGGATATAATTTTAATCTGAAGCGAGACGGGCCACTTAGCTTGGGAAAATTGGAGAGATAAGACCGGAAAATGAACAAACCAGCAGCTTTGTGTGTGTGTGTGTGTGTGTGTGTGTGTGTGCAGCTTGAGAAATTTAAAGTTAATTGCCGAGATGGAGATGAGAGGAGCAATTAGCACATCAAATTGGCGAGACAGAAGAGAGAGAGAGAGAGAGAGAGAGAGAGTTATTTTCCTAACATGTAATAACTAATCACTAACATCTGCATGACTCATCTCAAATA
>NC_136972.1:24898360-24900860 GCF_032717465.1 Coenobita brevimanus
GTTAGCAGAGAGAGAAAATAGAGAGAGAGAGAGAATACAGTTTAGCTACAAACCACACATACCGTACCCTGTCTCAAATATTAGTCAGTGTATTACCCTCCTATTTTCAGGGAGAGAGAGAGAGAGAGAGAGAGAGAGGTGAGGGAGTAACGGAGATAAGTGCTGGAGGAGAAGGCGAAGATGGAGAAGGGGAAGAGAGGAAGGAGGAGGGGGAAAATGAGGAAGCAGTGGGAAAGGAGGAGGAGGAGGAGGTGGAGGGGGTTGCATAGGCTAGGCAAGGTGGAGAACAGGTTTGGTAAATGAGTAGTGAGCCCCCCCTTCTCTCTCTCTCTCTCTCTCTCTCTCTATAAGATTGAAGCGACAGACAGGAGCTGAAATGGGGGTACGAAGTCGTGATGTGAGTGTAGTGTAGATTTGCATTTGATTATTTGCCGCCCCGCACGATTATGGTCTCTCTCTCTCTCTCTCTCTCTCTCTCTCTCTCTCTCTCTCTCATATCCTCGTACTGAAGGAATTTAGCCATTTCCACCCTTCTTACTCACCTAATGAAAACACTTGGTTTCTGAGTCATAATTTAACTCTCTCTCTCTCTCTCTCTCTCTCTCTCTCTCTCTCTCTCTCTCTCTCTCTCTCTCTCTCTCTCGTTGTCACTTTCTTTTTTTTCACTGTTTTTCCATAATTCACTCCATTATTGCATACATTTATATTTTTAAGTGTCTGACCTGTTCTTGAGGGACAAGGGTTATCCTCCACGCAATTGATGGCTCCACACACCCTCACTTGTCACCACATGGACACAAATACAGATAGCCGTCCTACCGTCCATACTGAATACATGCTAGGGCTGTGGTGTGGAAGTTAAGTTAGGCTAGGTTAGGTGATAAGTAAGATTTTTTATGAAGTTCAGATTTCCTAAGCGGTTTTGTGGTTCAGGCTGGGGTCAGTCTCGCGTTCTTTCAATCGTCAGTCCAAGGATCTTACCACTTGACCACCGGCTACCACTACCATACAGCTACCACACCTGCTTACCGTACCTTTAATAGATATGTAGCTACCAGGCAGGCCGACTTACTTTCCCCCCCCACCACCACACCTGTTTTGTGGTTAAGGTGTACCACGGATACACCCCCCTCCTCTCTCTCTCTCTCTCTCTCTCTCTCTCTCTCTCTCGTCGCAAACTTCCCATCTCCCTTCCTTTTTCCCATTTATGGATTGTATCTCATCTTCTCCTTCATTTTCACTCCCATTTCCACATTTCCCCCTCTATCTTTCTTCAATCACTTTAGCTCTACGACGGCTCAATCTGTTTTCTTCTCTGTTTCTCTGTCTATCTGTCTATCTTTCTGTCTATGGACGGCTCTATCAATATGCTGTGTCCATTCTTTATATACCGTAGGACTGGTACTTTCTATAACACTCTTAATTCTTTAGTGCCTTTATTTGCCTGTTTATTTGCATAGATGAATGGAACCTTCACTTAGCATCCAAAAATATCTCCTCTCCTCACACCAGCCGTCCCCACAACACACGAGCACTGGGTTGCGTTATCTATATGGACCACCCTGTGTAATTCCTTCTCCTTTTCCCTTGCCATCCACACTCACTACAAGGCATGGAACCAGAAAAACTTGTACCTTTTCATCGGTGACAAGCTTTGATATCCCGCCTCAGCATGTAGAAAGGACCCCTGTGTCTGTGTGGTCTGTGTAACTCCTTCTCC
Organism: Coenobita brevimanus; assembly: GCF_032717465.1. Lineage (NCBI taxonomy): Eukaryota > Metazoa > Arthropoda > Malacostraca > Decapoda > Coenobitidae > Coenobita > Coenobita brevimanus. The sequence goes on from NC_136972.1 coordinate 24,900,081, forward strand.
TTGTCTCATAGTACCTTCCAATATCACTACAAGGCATGGAACTAGAAAAACCTGTACCCTATTTCGGTGACAAGCTTTGATAGCCCGCCTCAGCACTTAAAAGGACCTCTGTGTCTGTGTGGCCTTTGTAACTTATTCTCTTCCTGTTGTGTACCCCCAGCTCCCTCCTTCCCCCCTTCAGACGATTTCCCTCAGCCGTCAAGATTTCTCGACCTGGAGGGGTTAGATAAAGCCTTCATTAATCCCAACATTGCCCGGATTTTTTGTTTCTTTTTCTTTCATGTTGGTTCCAGACGATTATTACTGATCTTAGGAGGTGTTGGAAGCTGAATAAAATCGTCTGAGGTAGGAAGGAAATAGTGAAACATTTTAAATCATCAGGTTCAAGAGGCTGTGAGAAGGTGCAACGTACTCCCCTCGCACTCTCAGTCAGTCTCATACACCCTCGTACTCTCTCATTCACTCTTATTAGCTCTCAGTCGCACTCACTCTCATTCTCGCTCACTCATTCATTCTAAACGTTATTCTCTCGCTCACTCTCTCAGTCTCATTCTCTAAGTCGCACTCACTCACTCACTCTCTAACTCACTCACTTTCTCACTCACTCACTCTCTAACTCACTCACTTTCTCACTCACTCTCCCTCTCTCACTCCCTCAGTTCACCTCTGTCCATCACCTCACCCTTCATACTGTCTCTCATAACTTTTCATACAGTACCGGTACACGTCTCTCTCTCTCTCTCTCTCTCTCTCCGTTACGCTTTAATTCCATATAATTAA